>NW_026889971.1:0-25011 GCF_033153115.1 Saccostrea echinata
ACCCTAACCCCCCACTAATCCTGACTTTAACCCCTGCAAACACTTACTTTTTGCTTTTTGCTCATATCTTTTGACAGACTGCTCCGATGTCAACGATCTTGGTGTCGTTGGAAAGGTCTTGAAGAGCTCTTTACGCTGATGTCATGAACTTGTCGTTCCAGAGAGCAAAAAGTAGAATAACGAGCGATTTTTCTTCATATGCTTGCAAACGCAAACGGGCAGAAGATCTTTATTTCCTTATGGATTTTCAAAGTTCTTGGCGTTGTCAGAAAGCTCTTGACAACGTCTATCCATAGCCATAACGGTCAGAAGGATTTACGACTTTTCGCGAGGCTTTCCAGAGCAAATATTGCCAAGGTGTACCCACGCTGCTGAGACATACATCTTTCAACCCTCGCAACTTTTTCCGTCTTTAACCTTTAATAACCATCTTCGCGTTGTTGACAGAACTTGCCAAGACCTTTTCAATGACACCAAGAGTTTGAAAATCGCATGAAAACGAAGAGAGATACGGACCTTTCAATTTGGCGTCCATTTTCCACCTCTTCTGAGCAGTTTTTGGTCATTTCAGAGAGAAGGATTGAGGTAAGGATTTCAAGAGCTACTGGACCTTTCATGAAAAGAGGAGTTTCCTTTCGTCCCAAATTTTCGACTTCCGCCGACGTCGTCTTTTGGTCCAACTGGAATTACAGAACATTTTCTTCATATACCCATAGGTTGCATGCCCTTGGAGCACTGAGGCTGAGCTTTGGTATGTGGATTCCTTGAAGTCTTCTTAATCTTTAATGTACTGACTTTAGGGCCTCTATCTCTCACCCTTTTCCAGATATAAGCCCAAAGAGAACTTAGCGCGGAACGCAAGTTTACCTCCTCTCCGAGCATAACCAGTTTCCTGGGCACTTGAAAAGTACTCACTGAGACCTCCTCAGCAACGTTCAGGTTGTCTGGAGCTGACCACAAAGAACCCTCCAACCCCTGTCTCACATTTTCTAAGACTTTTGTACATTTTCCGCATGTTCAGTCTATAATATCTTATGAGGGAGAAAGTATTTCTACTAACTCTTTGCAGCTTCTAGGAGTCCCTATCGGGGTGTATCACTGACATAAGTGCGGTGTGTCGATTGCATGCCATTCTCCAGATATGGGAGGTTGAAAATGGTCAAAATTTCTCAATTTGTCCATTTCTAAGCACAATCTTTGGTGTAAATAAGAAGCCACTTTTTCTCCCTTTTCCTGGCACCTGGGTTTTACGCTTCTGACTTAGTCGTGTTGTCCGTTTTCTTAGCTTTCCAACGACACCAAACTCGTCTTAATCCGACGATAAATAAGAAAGTTATGAGCTTCGGAAAATTCCACTATTTCCTTTACTATTACTTCTATCCATGACTTTCACTTTCACTTTCATTTGACCTAGATAGTTCATGACCTAGATAGTTCATCTTCGTTTTGTACCTATACCCTACTCCAAACCCTAACCCTAACCCCCATTAACCTTAACCCTAACACTAACTCTAACCCTAACCCCACTAACCCTAACCCTAACCCCACTAACCCTAACCCCAATTAACCCTAACACTAACCCCCACTAACCCCAACCCCACTAACCCCGCTAACCCCGCTAACCCCACTAACCCCGCTAACCCCACTAACCCCACTAACCCTAACCCTAACCCTAACCCCACTAACCCCGCTAACCCCACTAACCCCGCTAACCCCACTAACCCTAACCCCCACTAACCCTAACCCCCATTAACCCTAACCCCCATTAACCCTAACCCTAACCCCCACTAATCCTGACTTTAACCCCTGCAAACACTTACTTTTTGCTTTTTGCTCATATCTTTTGACAGACTGCTCCGATGTCAACGATCTTGGTGTCGTTGGAAAGGTCTTGAAGAGCTCTTTACGCTGATGTCATGAACTTGTCGTTCCAGAGAGCAAAAAGTAGAATAACGAGCGATTTTCTTCATATGCTTGCAAACGGCAGAAGATCTTTATTTCCTTATGGATTTTCAAGTTCTTGGGCTTGTCAGAAAGCTCTTGACAACGTCTATCCATAGCCATAACGGTCAGAAGGATTTACGACTTTTCGCGAGGCTTTCCAGAGCAAATATTGCCAAGGTGTACCCACGCTGCTGAGACATACATCTTTCAACCCTCGCAACTTTTTCCGTCTTTAACCTTTAATAACCATCTTCGCGTTGTTGACAGAACTTGCCAAGACCTTTTCAATGACACCAAGAGTTTGAAAATCGCTTGAAAACGAAGAGAGATACGGACCTTTCAATTTGGCGTCCATTTTCCACCTCTTCTGAGCAGTTTTTGGTCATTTCAGAGAGAAGGATTGAGGTAAGGATTTCAAGAGCTACTGGACCTTTCATGAAAAGAGGAGTTTCCTTTCGTCCCAAATTTTTCGACTTCCGCCGACGTCGTCTTTTTGGTCCAACTGGAATTACAGAACATTTTCTTCATATACCCATAGGTTGCATGCCCTTGGAGCACTGAGGCTGAGCTTTGGTATGTGGATCCTTGAAGTCTTCTTAATCTTTAATGTACTGACTTTAGGGCCTTCTATCTCTCACCCTTTTCCAGATATAAGCCCAAAGAGAACTTAGCGCGGAACGCAAGTTTACCTCCTCTCCGAGCATAACCAGTTTCCTGGGCACTTGAAAAGTACTCACTGAGACCTCCTCAGCAACGTTCAGGTTGTCTGGAGCTGACCACAAAGAACCCTCCAACCCCTGTCTCACATTTTCTAAGACTTTTGTACATTTTCCGCATGTTCAGTCTATAATATCTTATGAGGGAGAAAGTATTTCTACTAACTCTTTGCAGCTTCTAGGAGTCCCTATCGGGGTGTATCACTGACATAAGTGCGGTGTGTCGATTGCATGCCATTCTCCAGATATGGGAGGTTGAAAATGGTCAAAATTTCTCAATTTGTCCATTTCTAAGCACAATCTTTGGTGTAAATAAGAAGCCACTTTTTCTCCCTTTTCCTGGCACCTGGGTTTTACGCTTCTGACTTAGTCGTGTTGTCCGTTTTCTTAGCTTTCCAACGACACCAAACTCGTCTTAATCCGACGATAAATAAGAAAGTTATGAGCTTCGGAAAATTCCACTATTTCCTTTACTATTACTTCTATCCATGACTTTCACTTTCACTTTCATTTGACCTAGATAGTTCATGACCTAGATAGTTCATCTCGTTTTGTACCTATACCCTACTCCAAACCCTAACCCTAACCCCCATTAACCTTAACCCTAACACTAACTCTAACCCTAACCCCACTAACCCTAACCCTAACCCCACTAACCCTAACCCCAATTAACCCTAACACTAACCCCCACTAACCCAACCCCACTAACCCCGCTAACCCCGCTAACCCACTAACCCCGCTAACCCCACTAACCCCACTAACCCTAACCCTAACCCTAACCCCACAACCCCGCTAACCCCACTAACCCCGCTAACCCCACTAACCCTAACCCCCACTAACCCTAACCCCCATTAACCCTAACCCCCATTAACCCTAACCCTAACCCCCACTAATCCTGACTTTAACCCCTGCAAACACTTACTTTTTGCTTTTTGCTCATATCTTTTGACAGACTGCTCCGATGTCAACGATCTTGGTGTCGTTGGAAAGGTCTTGAAGAGCTCTTTACGCTGATGTCATGAACTTGTCGTTCCAGAGAGCAAAAAGTAGAATAACGAGCGATTTTCTTCATATGCTTGCAAACGGCAGAAGATCTTTATTTCCTTATGGATTTTCAAGTTCTTGGGCTTGTCAGAAAGCTCTTGACAACGTCTATCCATAGCCATAACGGTCAGAAGGATTTACGACTTTTCGCGAGGCTTTCCAGAGCAAATATTGCCAAGGTGTACCCACGCTGCTGAGACATACATCTTTCAACCCTCGCAACTTTTTCCGTCTTTAACCTTTAATAACCATCTTCGCGTTGTTGACAGAACTTGCCAAGACCTTTTCAATGACACCAAGAGTTTGAAAATCGCATGAAAACGAAGAGAGATACGGACCTTTCAATTTGGCGTCCATTTTCCACCTCTTCTGAGCAGTTTTTGGTCATTTCAGAGAGAAGGATTGAGGTAAGGATTTCAAGAGCTACTGGACCTTTCATGAAAAGAGGAGTTTCCTTTCGTCCCAAATTTTCGACTTCCGCCGACGTCGTCTTTTGGTCCAACTGGAATTACAGAACATTTTCTTCATATACCCATAGGTTGCATGCCCTTGGAGCACTGAGGCTGAGCTTTGGTATGTGGATTCCTTGAAGTCTTCTTAATCTTTAATGTACTGACTTTAGGGCCTCTATCTCTCACCCTTTTCCAGATATAAGCCCAAAGAGAACTTAGCGCGGAACGCAAGTTTACCTCCTCTCCGAGCATAACCAGTTTCCTGGGCACTTGAAAAGTACTCACTGAGACCTCCTCAGCAACGTTCAGGTTGTCTGGAGCTGACCACAAAGAACCCTCCAACCCCTGTCTCACATTTTCTAAGACTTTTGTACATTTTCCGCATGTTCAGTCTATAATATCTTATGAGGGAGAAAAGTATTTCTACTAACTCTTTGCAGCTTCTAGGAGTCCCTATCGGGGTGTATCACTGACATAAGTGCGGTGTGTCGATTGCATGCCATTCTCCAGATATGGGAGGTTGAAAATGGTCAAAATTTCTCAATTTGTCCATTTCTAAGCACAATCTTTGGTGTAAATAAGAAGCCACTTTTTCTCCCTTTTCCTGGCACCTGGGTTTTACGCTTCTGACTTAGTCGTGTTGTCCGTTTTCTTAGCTTTCCAACGACACCAAACTCGTCTTAATCCGACGATAAATAAGAAAGTTATGAGCTTCGGAAAATTCCACTATTTCCTTTACTATTACTTCTATCCATGACTTTCACTTTCACTTTCATTTGACCTAGATAGTTCATGACCTAGATAGTTCATCTTCGTTTTGTACCTATACCCTACTCCAAACCCTAACCCTAACCCCCATTAACCTTAACCCTAACACTAACTCTAACCCTAACCCCACTAACCCTAACCCTAACCCCACTAACCCTAACCCCAATTAACCCTAACACTAACCCCCACTAACCCCAACCCCACTAACCCCGCTAACCCCGCTAACCCCACTAACCCCGCTAACCCCACTAACCCCACTAACCCTAACCCTAACCCTAACCCCACTAACCCCGCTAACCCACTAACCCCGCTAACCCCACTAACCCTAACCCCCACTAACCCTAACCCCCATTAACCCTAACCCCCATTAACCCTAACCCTAACCCCCACTAATCCTGACTTTAACCCCTGCAAACACTTACTTTTTGGCTTTTTGCTCATATCTTTTGACAGACTGCTCCGATGTCAACGATCTTGGTGTCGTTGGAAAGGTCTTGAAGAGCTCTTTACGCTGATGTCATGAACTTGTCGTTCCAGAGAGCAAAAAGTAGAATAACGAGCGATTTTCTTCATATGCTTGCAAACGGCAGAAGATCTTTATTTCCTTATGGATTTTCAAGTTCTTGGCTTGTCAGAAAGCTCTTGACAACGTCTATCCATAGCCATAACGGTCAGAAGGATTTACGACTTTTCGCGAGGCTTTCCAGAGCAAATATTGCCAAGGTGTACCCACGCTGCTGAGACATACATCTTTCAACCCTCGCAACTTTTTCCGTCTTTAACCTTTAATAACCATCTTCGCGTTGTTGACAGAACTTGCCAAGACCTTTTCAATGACACCAAGAGTTTGAAAATCGCATGAAAACGAAGAGAGATACGGACCTTTCAATTTGGCGTCCATTTTCCACCTCTTCTGAGCAGTTTTTGGTCATTTCAGAGAGAAGGATTGAGGTAAGGATTTCAAGAGCTACTGGACCTTTCATGAAAAGAGGAGTTTCCTTTCGTCCCAAATTTTCGACTTCCGCCGACGTCGTCTTTTGGTCCAACTGGAATTACAGAACATTTTCTTCATATACCCATAGGTTGCATGCCCTTGGAGCACTGAGGCTGAGCTTTGGTATGTGGATTCCTTGAAGTCTTCTTAATCTTTAATGTACTGACTTTAGGGCCTCTATCTCTCACCCTTTTCCAGATATAAGCCCAAAGAGAACTTAGCGCGGAACGCAAGTTTACCTCCTCTCCGAGCATAACCAGTTTCCTGGGCACTTGAAAAGTACTCACTGAGACCTCCTCAGCAACGTTCAGGTTGTCTGGAGCTGACCACAAAGAACCCTCCAACCCCTGTCTCACATTTTCTAAGACTTTTGTACATTTTCCGCATGTTCAGTCTATAATATCTTATGAGGGAGAAAGTATTTCTACTAACTCTTTGCAGCTTCTAGGAGTCCCTATCGGGGTGTATCACTGACATAAGTGCGGTGTGTCGATTGCATGCCATTCTCCAGATATGGGAGGTTGAAAATGGTCAAAATTTCTCAATTTGGTCCATTTCTAAGCACAATCTTTGGTGTAAATAAGAAGCCACTTTTTCTCCCTTTTCCTGGCACCTGGGTTTTACGCTTCTGACTTAGTCGTGTTGTCCGTTTTCTTAGCTTTCCAACGACACCAAACTCGTCTTAATCCGACGATAAATAAGAAAGTTATGAGCTGGAAAATTCCACTATTTCCTTTACTATTACTTCTATCCATGACTTTCACTTTCACTTTCATTGACCTAGTTCATGACCTAGATAGTTCATCTTCGTTTTGTACCTATACCCTACTCCAACCCCCTAACCACTAACCCCATTAACCCTTACCCTAACACTAACTCTAACCCTAACCCCACTAACCCTAACCCTAACCCCACTAACCCTAACCCCAATTAACCCTAACACTAACCCCCACTAACCCCAACCCCACTAACCCCGCTAACCCCGCTAACCCCACTAACCCCGCTAACCCCACTAACCCCACTAACCCTAACCCTAACCCTAACCCCACTAACCCCGCTAACCCCACTAACCCGCTAACCCCACTAACCCTAACCCCCACTAACCCTAACCCCCATTAACCCTAACCCCCATTAACCCTAACCCTAACCCCCACTAATCCTGACTTTAACCCTGCAAACACTTACTTTTTGCTTTTTGCTCATATCTTTTGACAGACTGCTCCGATGTCAACGATCTTGGTGTCGTTGGAAAGGTCTTGAAGAGCTCTTTACGCTGATGTCATGAACTTGTCGTTCCAGAGAGCAAAAAGTAGAATAACGAGCGATTTTCTTCATATGCTTGCAAACGGCAGAAGATCTTTATTTCCTTATGGATTTTTCAAGTTCTTGGGCTTGTCAGAAAGCTCTTGACAACGTCTATCCATAGCCATAACGGTCAGAAGGATTTACGACTTTTCGCGAGGCTTTCCAGAGCAAATATTGCCAAGGTGTACCCACGCTGCTGAGACATACATCTTTCAACCCTCGCAACTTTTTCCGTCTTTAACCTTTAATAACCATCTTCGCGTTGTTGACAGAACTTGCCAAGACCTTTTCAATGACACCAAGAGTTTGAAAATCGCATGAAAACGAAGAGAGATACGGACCTTTCAATTTGGCGTCCATTTTCCACCTCTTCTGAGCAGTTTTTGGTCATTTCAGAGAGAAGGATTGAGGTAAGGATTTCAAGAGCTACTGGACCTTTCATGAAAAGAGGAGTTTCCTTTCGTCCCAAATTTTCGACTTCCGCCGACGTCGTCTTTTGGTCCAACTGGAATTACAGAACATTTTCTTCATATACCCATAGGTTGCATGCCCTTGGAGCACTGAGGCTGAGCTTTGGTATGTGGATTCCTTGAAGTCTTCTTAATCTTTAATGTACTGACTTTAGGGCCTCTATCTCTCACCCTTTTCCAGATATAAGCCCAAAGAGAACTTAGCGCGGAACGCAAGTTTACCTCCTCTCCGAGCATAACCAGTTTCCTGGGCACTTGAAAAGTACTCACTGAGACCTCCTCAGCAACGTTCAGGTTGTCTGGAGCTGACCACAAAGAACCCTCCAACCCCTGTCTCACATTTTCTAAGACTTTTGTACATTTTCCGCATGTTCAGTCTATAATATCTTATGAGGGAGAAAGTATTTCTACTAACTCTTTGCAGCTTCTAGGAGTCCCTATCGGGGTGTATCACTGACATAAGTGCGGTGTGTCGATTGCATGCCATTCTCCAGATATGGGAGGTTGAAAATGGTCAAAATTTCTCAATTTGTCCATTTCTAAGCACAATCTTTGGTGTAAATAAGAAGCCACTTTTTCTCCCTTTTCCTGGCACCTGGGTTTTACGCTTCTGACTTAGTCGTGTTGTCCGTTTTCTTAGCTTTCCAACGACACCAAACTCGTCTTAATCCGACGATAAATAAGAAAGTTATGAGCTTCGGAAAATTCCACTATTTCCTTTACTATTACTTCTATCCATGACTTTCACTTTCACTTTCATTTGACCTAGATAGTTCATGACCTAGATAGTTCATCTTCGTTTTGTACCTATACCCTACTCCAAACCCTAACCCTAACCCCCATTAACCTTAACCCTAACACTAACTCTAACCCTAACCCCACTAACCCTAACCCTAACCCACTAACCCTAACCCCAATTAACCCTAACACTAACCCCCACTAACCCCAACCCCACTAACCCCGCTAACCCCGCTAACCCCACTAACCCCGCTTACCCCACTAACCCCACTAACCCTAACCCTAACCCTAACCCCACTAACCCCGCTAACCCCACTAACCCCGCTAACCCCACTAACCCTAACCCCCACTAACCCTAACCCCCATTAACCCTAACCCCCATTAACCCTAACCCTAACCCCCACTAATCCTGACTTTAACCCCTGCAAACACTTACTTTTTGCTTTTTGCTCATATCTTTTGACAGACTGCTCCGATGTCAACGATCTTGGTGTCGTTGGAAAGGTCTTGAAGAGCTCTTTACGCTGATGTCATGAACTTGTCGTTCCAGAGAGCAAAAAGTAGAATAACGAGCGATTTTCTTCATATGCTTGCAAACGGCAGAAGATCTTTATTTCCTTATGGATTTTCAAGTTCTTGGGCTTGTCAGAAAGCTCTTGACAACGTCTATCCATAGCCATAACGGTCAGAAGGATTTACGACTTTTCGCGAGGCTTTCCAGAGCAAATATTGCCAAGGTGTACCCACGCTGCTGAGACATACATCTTTCAACCCTCGCAACTTTTTCCGTCTTTAACCTTTAATAACCATCTTCGCGTTGTTGACAGAACTTGCCAAGACCTTTTCAATGACACCAAGAGTTTGAAAATCGCATGAAAACGAAGAGAGATACGGACCTTTCAATTTGGCGTCCATTTTCCACCTCTTCTGAGCAGTTTTTGGTCATTTCAGAGAGAAGGATTGAGGTAAGGATTTCAAGAGCTACTGGACCTTTCATGAAAAGAGGAGTTTCCTTTCGTCCCAAATTTTCGACTTCCGCCGACGTCGTCTTTTGGTCCAACTGGAATTACAGAACATTTTCTTCATATACCCATAGGTTGCATGCCCTTGGAGCACTGAGGCTGAGCTTTGGTATGTGGATTCCTTGAAGTCTTCTTAATCTTTAATGTACTGACTTTAGGGCCTCTATCTCTCACCCTTTTCCAGATATAAGCCCAAAGAGAACTTAGCGCGGAACGCAAGTTTACCTCCTCTCCGAGCATAACCAGTTTCCTGGGCACTTGAAAAGTACTCACTGAGACCTCCTCAGCAACGTTCAGGTTGTCTGGAGCTGACC
This sequence comes from Saccostrea echinata, assembly GCF_033153115.1. Classification (NCBI taxonomy): domain Eukaryota; kingdom Metazoa; phylum Mollusca; class Bivalvia; order Ostreida; family Ostreidae; genus Saccostrea; species Saccostrea echinata. Next base: position 9,768 of record NW_026889971.1, read on the forward strand.
ACAAAGAACCCTCCAACCCCTGTCTCACATTTTCTAAGACTTTTGTACATTTTCCGCATGTTCAGTCTATAATATCTTATGAGGGAGAAAGTATTTCTACTAACTCTTTGCAGCTTCTAGGAGTCCCTATCGGGGTGTATCACTGACATAAGTGCGGTGTGTCGATTGCATGCCATTCTCCAGATATGGGAGGTTGAAAATGGTCAAAATTTCTCAATTTGTCCATTTCTAAGCACAATCTTTGGTGTAAATAAGAAGCCACTTTTTCTCCCTTTTCCTGGCACCTGGGTTTTACGCTTCTGACTTAGTCGTGTTGTCCGTTTTCTTAGCTTTCCAACGACACCAAACTCGTCTTAATCCGACGATAAATAAGAAAGTTATGAGCTTCGGAAAATTCCACTATTTCCTTTACTATTACTTCTATCCATGACTTTCACTTTCACTTTCATTTGACCTAGATAGTTCATGACCTAGATAGTTCATCTTCGTTTTGTACCTATACCCTACTCCAAACCCTAACCCTAACCCCCATTAACCTTAACCCTAACACTAACTCTAACCCTAACCCCACTAACCCTAACCCTAACCCCACTAACCCTAACCCCAATTAACCCTAACACTAACCCCCACTAACCCCAACCCCACTAACCCCGCTAACCCCGCTAACCCCACTAACCCCGCTAACCCCACTAACCCCACTAACCCTAACCCTAACCCTAACCCCACTAACCCCGCTAACCCCACTAACCCCGCTAACCCCACTAACCCTAACCCCCACTAACCCTAACCCCCATTAACCCTAACCCCCATTAACCCTAACCCTAACCCCCACTAATCCTGACTTTAACCCCTGCAAACACTTACTTTTTGCTTTTTGCTCATATCTTTTGACAGACTGCTCCGATGTCAACGATCTTGGTGTCGTTGGAAAGGTCTTGAAGAGCTCTTTACGCTGATGTCATGAACTTGTCGTTCCAGAGAGCAAAAAGTAGAATAACGAGCGATTTTCTTCATATGCTTGCAAACGGCAGAAGATCTTTATTTCCTTATGGATTTTCAAGTTCTTGGGCTTGTCAGAAAGCTCTTGACAACGTCTATCCATAGCCATAACGGTCAGAAGGATTTACGACTTTTCGCGAGGCTTTCCAGAGCAAATATTGCCAAGGTGTACCCACGCTGCTGAGACATACATCTTTCAACCCTCGCAACTTTTTCCGTCTTTAACCTTTAATAACCATCTTCGCGTTGTTGACAGAACTTGCCAAGACCTTTTCAATGACACCAAGAGTTTGAAAATCGCATGAAAACGAAGAGAGATACGGACCTTTCAATTTGGCGTCCATTTTCCACCTCTTCTGAGCAGTTTTTGGTCATTTCAGAGAGAAGGATTGAGGTAAGGATTTCAAGAGCTACTGGACCTTTCATGAAAAGAGGAGTTTCCTTTCGTCCCAAATTTTCGACTTCCGCCGACGTCGTCTTTTGGTCCAACTGGAATTACAGAACATTTTCTTCATATACCCATAGGTTGCATGCCCTTGGAGCACTGAGGCTGAGCTTTGGTATGTGGATTCCTTGAAGTCTTCTTAATCTTTAATGTACTGACTTTAGGGCCTCTATCTCTCACCCTTTTCCAGATATAAGCCCAAAGAGAACTTAGCGCGGAACGCAAGTTTACCTCCTCTCCGAGCATAACCAGTTTCCTGGGCACTTGAAAAGTACTCACTGAGACCTCCTCAGCAACGTTCAGGTTGTCTGGAGCTGACCACAAAGAACCCTCCAACCCCTGTCTCACATTTTCTAAGACTTTTGTACATTTTCCGCATGTTCAGTCTATAATATCTTATGAGGGAGAAAGTATTTCTACTAACTCTTTGCAGCTTCTAGGAGTCCCTATCGGGGTGTATCACTGACATAAGTGCGGTGTGTCGATTGCATGCCATTCTCCAGATATGGGAGGTTGAAAATGGTCAAAATTTCTCAATTTGTCCATTTCTAAGCACAATCTTTGGTGTAAATAAGAAGCCACTTTTTCTCCCTTTTCCTGGCACCTGGGTTTTACGCTTCTGACTTAGTCGTGTTGTCCGTTTTCTTAGCTTTCCAACGACACCAAACTCGTCTTAATCCGACGATAAATAAGAAAGTTATGAGCTTCGGAAAATTCCACTATTTCCTTTACTATTACTTCTATCCATGACTTTCACTTTCACTTTCATTTGACCTAGATAGTTCATGACCTAGATAGTTCATCTTCGTTTTGTACCTATACCCTACTCCAAACCCTAACCCTAACCCCCATTAACCTTAACCCTAACACTAACTCTAACCCTAACCCCACTAACCCTAACCCTAACCCCACTAACCCTAACCCCAATTAACCCTAACACTAACCCCCACTAACCCCAACCCCACTAACCCCGCTAACCCCGCTAACCCCACTAACCCCGCTAACCCCACTAACCCCACTAACCCTAACCCTAACCCTAACCCCACTAACCCCGCTAACCCCACTAACCCCGCTAACCCCACTACACTAACCCTAACCCCCATTAACCCTAACCCCCTATTAACCCTAACCCTAACCCCCACTAATCCTGACTTTAACCCCTGCAAACACTTACTTTTTGCTTTTGCTCATATCTTTTGACAGACTGCTCCGAATGTCAACGATCTTGGTGTCGTTGGAAAGGTCTTGAAGAGCTCTTTACGCTGATGTCATGAACTTGTCGTTCCAGAGAGCAAAAAGTAGAATAACGAGCGATTTTCTTCATATGCTTGCAAACGGGCAGAAGATCTTTATTTCCTTATGGATTTTCAAGTTCTTGGGCTTGTCAGAAAGCTCTTGACAACGTCTATCCATAGCCATAACGGTCAGAAGGATTTACGACTTTTCGCGAGGCTTTCCAGAGCAAATATTGCCAAGGTGTACCCACGCTGCTGAGACATACATCTTTCAACCCTCGCAACTTTTTCCGTCTTTAACCTTTAATAACCATCTTCGCGTTGTTGACAGAACTTGCCAAGACTTTTCAATGACACCAAGAGTTTGAAAATCGCATGAAAACGAAGAGAGATACGGACCTTTCAATTTGGCGTCCATTTTCCACCTCTTCTGAGCAGTTTTTGGTCATTTCAGAGAGAAGGATTGAGGTAAGGATTTCCAAGAGCTACTGGACCTTTCATGAAAAGAGGAGTTTCCTTTCGTCCCAAATTTTCGACTTCCGCCGACGTCGTCTTTTGGTCCAACTGGAATTACAGAACATTTTCTTCATATACCCATAGGTTGCATGCCCTTGGAGCACTGAGGCTGAGCTTTGGTATGTGGATTCCTTGAAGTCTTCTTAATCTTTAATGTACTGACTTTAGGGCCTCTATCTCTCACCCTTTTCCAGATATAAGCCCAAAGAGAACTTAGCGCGGAACGCAAGTTTACCTCCTCTCCGAGCATAACCAGTTTCCTGGGCACTTGAAAAGTACTCACTGAGACCTCCTCAGCAACGTTCAGGTTGTCTGGAGCTGACCACAAAGAACCCTCCAACCCCTGTCTCACATTTTCTAAGACTTTTGTACATTTTTCCGCATGTTCAGTCTATAATATCTTATGAGGGAGAAAGTATTTCTACTAACTCTTTGCAGCTTCTAGGAGTCCCTATCGGGGTGTATCACTGACATAAGTGCGGTGTGTCGATTGCATGCCATTCTCCAGATATGGGAGGTTGAAAATGGTCAAAATTTCTCAATTTGTCCATTTCTAAGCACAATCTTTGGTGTAAATAAGAAGCCACTTTTTCTCCCTTTTCCTGGCACCTGGGTTTTACGCTTCTGACTTAGTCGTGTTGTCCGTTTTCTTAGCTTTCCAACGACACCAAACTCGTCTTAATCCGACGATAAATAAGAAAGTTATGAGCTTCGGAAAATTCCACTATTTCCTTTACTATTACTTCTATCCATGACTTTCACTTTCACTTTCATTTGACCTAGATAGTTCATGACCTAGATAGTTCATCTTCGTTTTGTACCTATACCCTACTCCAAACCCTAACCCTAACCCCCATTAACCTTAACCCTAACACTAACTCTAACCCTAACCCCACTAACCCTAACCCTAACCCCACTAACCCTAACCCCAATTAACCCTAACACTAACCCCCACTAACCCCAACCCCACTAACCCCGCTAACCCCGCTAACCCCACTAACCCCGCTTACCCCACTAACCCCACTAACCCTAACCCTAACCCTAACCCCACTAACCCCGCTAACCCCACTAACCCCGCTAACCCCACTAACCCTAACCCCCACTAACCCTAACCCCCATTAACCCTAACCCCCATTAACCCTAACCCTAACCCCCACTAATCCTGACTTTAACCCCTGCAAACACTTACTTTTTGCTTTTTGCTCATATCTTTTGACAGACTGCTCCGATGTCAACGATCTTGGTGTCGTTGGAAAGGTCTTGAAGAGCTCTTTACGCTGATGTCATGAACTTGTCGTTCCAGAGAGCAAAAAGTAGAATAACGAGCGATTTTCTTCATATGCTTGCAAACGGCAGAAGATCTTTATTTCCTTATGGATTTTCAAGTTCTTGGGCTTGTCAGAAAGCTCTTGACAACGTCTATCCATAGCCATAACGGTCAGAAGGATTTACGACTTTTCGCGAGGCTTTCCAGAGCAAATATTGCCAAGGTGTACCCACGCTGCTGAGACATACATCTTTCAACCCTCGCAACTTTTTCCGTCTTTAACCTTTAATAACCATCTTCGCGTTGTTGACAGAACTTGCCAAGACCTTTTCAATGACACCAAGAGTTTGAAAATCGCATGAAAACGAAGAGAGATACGGACCTTTCAATTTGGCGTCCATTTTCCACCTCTTCTGAGCAGTTTTTGGTCATTTCAGAGAGAAGGATTGAGGTAAGGATTTCAAGAGCTACTGGACCTTTCATGAAAAGAGGAGTTTCCTTTCGTCCCAAATTTTCGACTTCCGCCGACGTCGTCTTTTGGTCCAACTGGAATTACAGAACATTTTCTTCATATACCCATAGGTTGCATGCCCTTGGAGCACTGAGGCTGAGCTTTGGTATGTGGATTCCTTGAAGTCTTCTTAATCTTTAATGTACTGACTTTAGGGCCTCTATCTCTCACCCTTTTCCAGATATAAGCCCAAAGAGAACTTAGCGCGGAACGCAAGTTTACCTCCTCTCCGAGCATAACCAGTTTCCTGGGCACTTGAAAAGTACTCACTGAGACCTCCTCAGCAACGTTCAGGTTGTCTGGAGCTGACCACAAAGAACCCTCCAACCCCTGTCTCACATTTTCTAAGACTTTTGTACATTTTCCGCATGTTCAGTCTATAATATCTTATGAGGGAGAAAGTATTTCTACTAACTCTTTGCAGCTTCTAGGAGTCCCTATCGGGGTGTATCACTGACATAAGTGCGGTGTGTCGATTGCATGCCATTCTCCAGATATGGGAGGTTGAAAATGGTCAAAATTTCTCAATTTGTCCATTTCTAAGCACAATCTTTGGTGTAAATAAGAAGCCACTTTTTCTCCCTTTTCCTGGCACCTGGGTTTTACGCTTCTGACTTAGTCGTGTTGTCCGTTTTCTTAGCTTTCCAACGACACCAAACTCGTCTTAATCCGACGATAAATAAGAAAGTTATGAGCTTCGGAAAATTCCACTATTTCCTTTACTATTACTTCTATCCATGACTTTCACTTTCACTTTCATTTGACCTAGATAGTTCATGACCTAGATAGTTCATCTTCGTTTTGTACCTATACCCTACTCCAAACCCTAACCCTAACCCCCATTAACCTTAACCCTAACACTAACTCTAACCCTAACCCCACTAACCCTAACCCTAACCCCACTAACCCTAACCCCAATTAACCCTAACACTAACCCCCACTAACCCCAACCCCACTAACCCCGCTAACCCCGCTAACCCCACTAACCCCGCTTACCCCACTAACCCCATACCTAACCCTAACCCTAACCCTAACCCCACTAACCCCGCTAACCCCACTAACCCCGCTAACCCCACTAACCCTAACCCCCACTAACCCTAACCCCCATTAACCCTAACCCCCATTAACCCTAACCCTAACCCCCACTAATCCTGACTTTAACCCCTGCAAACACTTACTTTTTGCTTTTTGCTCATATCTTTTGACAGACTGCTCCGATGTCAACGATCTTGGTGTCGTTGGAAAGGTCTTGAAGAGCTCTTTACGCTGATGTCATGAACTTGTCGTTCCAGAGAGCAAAAAGTAGAATAACGAGCGATTTTCTTCATATGCTTGCAAACGGCAGAAGATCTTTATTTCCTTATGGATTTTCAAGTTCTTGGGCTTGTCAGAAAGCTCTTGACAACGTCTATCCATAGCCATAACGGTCAGAAGGATTTACGACTTTTCGCGAGGCTTTCCAGAGCAAATATTGCCAAGGTGTACCCACGCTGCTGAGACATACATCTTTCAACCCTCGCAACTTTTTCCGTCTTTAACCTTTAATAACCATCTTCGCGTTGTTGACAGAACTTGCCAAGACCTTTTCAATGACACCAAGAGTTTGAAAATCGCATGAAAACGAAGAGAGATACGGACCTTTCAATTTGGCGTCCATTTTCCACCTCTTCTGAGCAGTTTTTGGTCATTTCAGAGAGAAGGATTGAGGTAAGGATTTCAAGAGCTACTGGACCTTTCATGAAAAGAGGAGTTTCCTTTCGTCCCAAATTTTCGACTTCCGCCGACGTCGTCTTTTGGTCCAACTGGAATTACAGAACATTTTCTTCATATACCCATAGGTTGCATGCCCTTGGAGCACTGAGGCTGAGCTTTGGTATGTGGATTCCTTGAAGTCTTCTTAATCTTTAATGTACTGACTTTAGGGCCTCTATCTCTCACCCTTTTCCAGATATAAGCCCAAAGAGAACTTAGCGCGGAACGCAAGTTTACCTCCTCTCCGAGCATAACCAGTTTCCTGGGCACTTGAAAAGTACTCACTGAGACCTCCTCAGCAACGTTCAGGTTGTCTGGAGCTGACCACAAAGAACCCTCCAACCCCTGTCTCACATTTTCTAAGACTTTTGTACATTTTCCGCATGTTCAGTCTATAATATCTTATGAGGGAGAAAGTATTTCTACTAACTCTTTGCAGCTTCTAGGAGTCCCTATCGGGGTGTATCACTGACATAAGTGCGGGTGTGTCGATTGCATGCCATTCTCCAGATATGGGAGGTTGAAAATGGTCAAAATTTCTCAATTTGTCCATTTCTAAGCACAATCTTTGGTGTAAATAAGAAGCCACTTTTTCTCCCTTTTCCTGGCACCTGGGTTTTACGCTTCTGACTTAGTCGTGTTGTCCGTTTTCTTAGCTTTCCAACGACACCAAACTCGTCTTAATCCGACGATAAATAAGAAAGTTATGAGCTTCGGAAAATTCCACTATTTCCTTTACTATTACTTCTATCCATGACTTTCACTTTCACTTTCATTTGACCTAGATAGTTCATGACCTAGATAGTTCATCTTCGTTTTGTACCTATACCCTACTCCAAACCCTAACCCTAACCCCCATTAACCTTAACCCTAACACTAACTCTAACCCTAACCCCACTAACCCTAACCCTAACCCCACTAACCCTAACCCCAATTAACCCTAACACTAACCCCCACTAACCCCAACCCCACTAACCCCGCTAACCCCGCTAACCCCACTAACCCCGCTTACCCCACTAACCCCACTAACCCTAACCCTAACCCTAACCCCACTAACCCCGCTAACCCCACTAACCCCGCTAACCCCACTAACCCTAACCCCCACTAACCCTAACCCCCATTAACCCTAACCCCCATTAACCCTAACCCTAACCCCCACTAATCCTGACTTTAACCCCTGCAAACACTTACTTTTTGCTTTTTGCTCATATCTTTTGACAGACTGCTCCGATGTCAACGATCTTGGTGTCGTTGGAAAGGTCTTGAAGAGCTCTTTACGCTGATGTCATGAACTTGTCGTTCCAGAGAGCAAAAGTAGAATAACGAGCGATTTTCTTCATATGCTTGCAAACGGCAGAAGATCTTTATTTCCTTATGGATTTTCAAGTTCTTGGGCTTGTCAGAAAGCTCTTGACAACGTCTATCCATAGCCATAACGGTCAGAAGGATTTACGACTTTTCGCGAGGCTTTCCAGAGCAAATATTGCCAAGGTGTACCCACGCTGCTGAGACATACATCTTTCAACCCTCGCAACTTTTTCCGTCTTTAACCTTTAATAACCATCTTCGCGTTGTTGACAGAACTTGCCAAGACCTTTTCAATGACACCAAGAGTTTGAAAATCGCATGAAAACGAAGAGAGATACGGACCTTTCAATTTGGCGTCCATTTTCCACCTCTTCTGAGCAGTTTTTGGTCATTTCAGAGAGAAGGATTGAGGTAAGGATTTCAAGAGCTACTGGACCTTTCATGAAAAGAGGAGTTTCCTTTCGTCCCAAATTTTCGACTTCCGCCGACGTCGTCTTTTGGTCCAACTGGAATTACAGAACATTTTCTTCATATACCCATAGGTTGCATGCCCTTGGAGCACTGAGGCTGAGCTTTGGTATGTGGATTCCTTGAAGTCTTCTTAATCTTTAATGTACTGACTTTAGGGCCTCTATCTCTCACCCTTTTCCAGATATAAGCCCAAAGAGAACTTAGCGCGGAACGCAAGTTTACCTCCTCTCCGAGCATAACCAGTTTCCTGGGCACTTGAAAAGTACTCACTGAGACCTCCTCAGCAACGTTCAGGTTGTCTGGAGCTGACCACAAAGAACCCTCCAACCCCTGTCTCACATTTTCTAAGACTTTTGTACATTTTCCGCATGTTCAGTCTATAATATCTTATGAGGGAGAAAGTATTTCTACTAACTCTTTGCAGCTTCTAGGAGTCCCTATCGGGGTGTATCACTGACATAAGTGCGGTGTGTCGATTGCATGCCATTCTCCAGATATGGGAGGTTGAAAATGGTCAAAATTTCTCAATTTGTCCATTTCTAAGCACAATCTTTGGTGTAAATAAGAAGCCACTTTTTCTCCCTTTTCCTGGCACCTGGGTTTTACGCTTCTGACTTAGTCGTGTTGTCCGTTTTCTTAGCTTTCCAACGACACCAAACTCGTCTTAATCCGACGATAAATAAGAAAGTTATGAGCTTCGGAAAATTCCACTATTTCCTTTACTATTACTTCTATCCATGACTTTCACTTTCACTTTCATTTGACCTAGATAGTTCATGACCTAGATAGTTCATCTTCGTTTTGTACCTATACCCTACTCCAAACCCTAACCCTAACCCCCATTAACCTTAACCCTAACACTAACTCTAACCCTAACCCCACTAACCCTAACCCTAACCCCACTAACCCTAACCCCAATTAACCCTAACACTAACCCCCACTAACCCCAACCCCACTAACCCCGCTAACCCCGCTAACCCCACTAACCCCGCTTACCCCACTAACCCCACTAACCCTAACCCTAACCCTAACCCCACTAACCCCGCTAACCCCACTAACCCCGCTAACCCCACTAACCCTAACCCCCACTAACCCTAACCCCCATTAACCCTAACCCCCATTAACCCTAACCCTAACCCCCACTAATCCTGACTTTAACCCCTGCAAACACTTACTTTTTGCTTTTTGCTCATATCTTTTGACAGACTGCTCCGATGTCAACGATCTTGGTGTCGTTGGAAAGGTCTTGAAGAGCTCTTTACGCTGATGTCATGAACTTGTCGTTCCAGAGAGCAAAAAGTAGAATAACGAGCGATTTTCTTCATATGCTTGCAAACGGCAGAAGATCTTTATTTCCTTATGGATTTTCAAGTTCTTGGGCTTGTCAGAAAGCTCTTGACAACGTCTATCCATAGCCATAACGGTCAGAAGGATTTACGACTTTTCGCGAGGCTTTCCAGAGCAAATATTGCCAAGGTGTACCCACGCTGCTGAGACATACATCTTTCAACCCTCGCAACTTTTTCCGTCTTTAACCTTTAATAACCATCTTCGCGTTGTTGACAGAACTTGCCAAGACCTTTTCAATGACACCAAGAGTTTGAAAATCGCATGAAAACGAAGAGAGATACGGACCTTTCAATTTGGCGTCCATTTTCCACCTCTTCTGAGCAGTTTTTGGTCATTTCAGAGAGAAGGATTGAGGTAAGGATTTCAAGAGCTACTGGACCTTTCATGAAAAGAGGAGTTTCCTTTCGTCCCAAATTTTCGACTTCCGCCGACGTCGTCTTTTGGTCCAACTGGAATTACAGAACATTTTCTTCATATACCCATAGGTTGCATGCCCTTGGAGCACTGAGGCTGAGCTTTGGTATGTGGATTCCTTGAAGTCTTCTTAATCTTTAATGTACTGACTTTAGGGCCTCTATCTCTCACCCTTTTCCAGATATAAGCCCAAAGAGAACTTAGCGCGGAACGCAAGTTTACCTCCTCTCCGAGCATAACCAGTTTCCTGGGCACTTGAAAAGTACTCACTGAGACCTCCTCAGCAACGTTCAGGTTGTCTGGAGCTGACCACAAAGAACCCTCCAACCCCTGTCTCACATTTTCTAAGACTTTTGTACATTTTCCGCATGTTCAGTCTATAATATCTTATGAGGGAGAAAGTATTTCTACTAACTCTTTGCAGCTTCTAGGAGTCCCTATCGGGGTGTATCACTGACATAAGTGCGGTGTGTCGATTGCATGCCATTCTCCAGATATGGGAGGTTGAAAATGGTCAAAATTTCTCAATTTGTCCATTTCTAAGCACAATCTTTGGTGTAAATAAGAAGCCACTTTTTCTCCCTTTTCCTGGCACCTGGGTTTTACGCTTCTGACTTAGTCGTGTTGTCCGTTTTCTTAGCTTTCCAACGACACCAAACTCGTCTTAATCCGACGATAAATAAGAAAGTTATGAGCTTCGGAAAATTCCACTATTTCCTTTACTATTACTTCTATCCATGACTTTCACTTTCACTTTCATTTGACCTAGATAGTTCATGACCTAGATAGTTCATCTTCGTTTTGTACCTATACCCTACTCCAAACCCTAACCCTAACCCCCATTAACCTTAACCCTAACACTAACTCTAACCCTAACCCCACTAACCCTAACCCTAACCCCACTAACCCTAACCCCAATTAACCCTAACACTAACCCCCACTAACCCCAACCCCACTAACCCCGCTAACCCCGCTAACCCCACTAACCCCGCTTACCCCACTAACCCCACTAACCCTAACCCTAACCCTAACCCCACTAACCCCGCTAACCCCACTAACCCCGCTAACCCCACTAACCCTAACCCCCACTAACCCTAACCCCCATTAACCCTAACCCCCATTAACCCTAACCCTAACCCCCACTAATCCTGACTTTAACCCCTGCAAACACTTACTTTTTGCTTTTTGCTCATATCTTTTGACAGACTGCTCCGATGTCAACGATCTTGGTGTCGTTGGAAAGGTCTTGAAGAGCTCTTTACGCTGATGTCATGAACTTGTCGTTCCAGAGAGCAAAAAGTAGAATAACGAGCGATTTTCTTCATATGCTTGCAAACGGCAGAAGATCTTTATTTCCTTATGGATTTTCAAGTTCTTGGGCTTGTCAGAAAGCTCTTGACAACGTCTATCCATAGCCATAACGGTCAGAAGGATTTACGACTTTTCGCGAGGCTTTCCAGAGCAAATATTGCCAAGGTGTACCCACGCTGCTGAGACATACATCTTTCAACCCTCGCAACTTTTTCCGTCTTTAACCTTTAATAACCATCTTCGCGTTGTTGACAGAACTTGCCAAGACCTTTTCAATGACACCAAGAGTTTGAAAATCGCATGAAAACGAAGAGAGATACGGACCTTTCAATTTGGCGTCCATTTTCCACCTCTTCTGAGCAGTTTTTGGTCATTTCAGAGAGAAGGATTGAGGTAAGGATTTCAAGAGCTACTGGACCTTTCATGAAAAGAGGAGTTTCCTTTCGTCCCAAATTTTCGACTTCCGCCGACGTCGTCTTTTGGTCCAACTGGAATTACAGAACATTTTCTTCATATACCCATAGGTTGCATGCCCTTTGGAGCACTGAGGCTGAGCTTTGGTATGTGGATTCCTTGAAGTCTTCTTAATCTTTAATGTACTGACTTTAGGGCCTCTATCTCTCACCCTTTTCCAGATATAAGCCCAAAGAGAACTTAGCGCGGAACGCAAGTTTACCTCCTCTCCGAGCATAACCAGTTTCCTGGGCACTTGAAAAGTACTCACTGAGACCTCCTCAGCAACGTTCAGGTTGTCTGGAGCTGACCACAAAGAACCCTCCAACCCCTGTCTCACATTTTCTAAGACTTTTGTACATTTTCCGCATGTTCAGTCTATAATATCTTATGAGGGAGAAAGTATTTCTACTAACTCTTTGCAGCTTCTAGGAGTCCCTATCGGGGTGTATCACTGACATAAGTGCGGTGTGTCGATTGCATGCCATTCTCCAGATATGGGAGGTTGAAAATGGTCAAAATTTCTCAATTTGTCCATTTCTAAGCACAATCTTTGGTGTAAATAAGAAGCCACTTTTTCTCCCTTTTCCTGGCACCTGGGTTTTACGCTTCTGACTTAGTCGTGTTGTCCGTTTTCTTAGCTTTCCAACGACACCAAACTCGTCTTAATCCGACGATAAATAAGAAAGTTATGAGCTTCGGAAAATTCCACTATTTCCTTTACTATTACTTCTATCCATGACTTTCACTTTCACTTTCATTTGACCTAGATAGTTCATGACCTAGATAGTTCATCTTCGTTTTGTACCTATACCCTACTCCAAAACCCTAACCCTAACCCCCATTAACCTTAACCCTAACACTAACTCTAACCCTAACCCCACTAACCCTAACCCTAACCCCACTAACCCTAACCCCAATTAACCCTAACACTAACCCCCACTAACCCCAACCCCACTAACCCCGCTAACCCCGCTAACCCCACTAACCCCGCTTACCCCACTAACCCCACTAACCCTAACCCTAACCCTAACCCCACTAACCCCGCTAACCCCACTAACCCCGCTAACCCCACTAACCCTAACCCCCACTAACCCTAACCCCCATTAACCCTAACCCCCATTAACCCTAACCCTAACCCCCACTAATCCTGACTTTAACCCCTGCAAACACTTACTTTTTGCTTTTTGCTCATATCTTTTGACAGACTGCTCCGATGTCAACGATCTTGGTGTCGTTGGAAAGGTCTTGAAGAGCTCTTTACGCTGATGTCATGAACTTGTCGTTCCAGAGAGCAAAAAGTAGAATAACGAGCGATTTTCTTCATATGCTTGCAAACGGCAGAAGATCTTTATTTCCTTATGGATTTTCAAGTTCTTGGGCTTGTCAGAAAGCTCTTGACAACGTCTATCCATAGCCATAACGGTCAGAAGGATTTACGACTTTTCGCGAGGCTTTCCAGAGCAAATATTGCCAAGGTGTACCCACGCTGCTGAGACATACATCTTTCAACCCTCGCAACTTTTTCCGTCTTTAACCTTTAATAACCATCTTCGCGTTGTTGACAGAACTTGCCAAGACCTTTTCAATGACACCAAGAGTTTGAAAATCGCATGAAAACGAAGAGAGATACGGACCTTTCAATTTGGCGTCCATTTTCCACCTCTTCTGAGCAGTTTTTGGTCATTTCAGAGAGAAGGATTGAGGTAAGGATTTCAAGAGCTACTGGACCTTTCATGAAAAGAGGAGTTTCCTTTCGTCCCAAATTTTCGACTTCCGCCGACGTCGTCTTTTGGTCCAACTGGAATTACAGAACATTTTCTTCATATACCCATAGGTTGCATGCCCTTGGAGCACTGAGGCTGAGCTTTGGTATGTGGATTCCTTGAAGTCTTCTTAATCTTTAATGTACGACTTTAGGGCCTCTATCTCTCACCCTTTTTCCAGATATAAGCCCAAAGAGAACTTAGCGCGGAACGCAAGTTTACCTCCTCTCCGAGCATAACCAGTTTCCTGGGCACTTGAAAGTACTCACTGAGACCTCCTCAGCAACGTTCAGGTTGTCTGGAGCTGACCACAAAGAACCCTCCAACCCCTGTCTCACATTTTCTAAGACTTTTGTACATTTTCCGCATGTTCAGTCTATAATATCTTATGAGGGAGAAAGTATTTCTACTAACTCTTTGCAGCTTCTAGGAGTCCCTATCGGGGTGTATCACTGACATAAGTGCGGTGTGTCGATTGCATGCCATTCTCCAGATATGGGAGGTTGAAAATGGTCAAAATTTCTCAATTTGTCCATTTCTAAGCACAATCTTTGGTGGTAAATAAGAAGCCACTTTTTCTCCCTTTTCCTGGCACCTGGGTTTTACGCTTCTGACTTAGTCGTGTTGTCCGTTTTCTTAGCTTTCCAACGACACCAAACTCGTCTTAATCCGACGATAAATAAGAAAGTTATGAGCTTCGGAAAATTCCACTATTTCCTTTACTATTACTTCTATCCATGACTTTCACTTTCACTTTCATTTGACCTAGATAGTTCATGACCTAGATAGTTCATCTTCGTTTTGTACCTATACCCTACTCCAAACCCTAACCCTAACCCCCATTAACCTTAACCCTAACACTAACTCTAACCCTAACCCCACTAACCCTAACCCTAACCCCACTAACCCTAACCCCAATTAACCCTAACACTAACCCCCACTAACCCCAACCCCACTAACCCCGCTAACCCCGCTAACCCCACTAACCCCGCTTACCCCACTAAACCCCACTAACCCTAACCCTAACCCTAACCCCACTAACCCCGCTAACCCCACTAACCCCGCTAACCCCACTAACCCTAACCCCCACTAACCCTAACCCCCATTAACCCTAACCCCCATTAACCCTAACCCTAACCCCCACTAATCCTGACTTTAACCCCTGCAAACACTTACTTTTTGCTTTTTGCTCATATCTTTTGACAGACTGCTCCGATGTCAACGATCTTGGTGTCGTTGGAAAGGTCTTGAAGAGCTCTTTACGCTGATGTCATGAACTTGTCGTTCCAGAGAGCAAAAAGTAGAATAACGAGCGATTTTCTTCATATGCTTGCAAACGGCAGAAGATCTTTATTTCCTTATGGATTTTTCAAGTTCTTGGGCTTGTCAGAAAGCTCTTGACAACGTCTATCCATAGCCATAACGGTCAGAAGGATTTACGACTTT
>NW_026889972.1:0-12051 GCF_033153115.1 Saccostrea echinata
CTACTCGAGAGGACTTTTCAATCTTTTCATTGCGAAACGATTTGTCGAGCCCTTTAATAAATTACTGCCCCTGAGAGTTTTTGATGTTTACGAATAATGACAAAATTCTCTAAACGATAAGTCGTAAAGACATGGGACCAACTGCATTAGATTTTGTGACCTCTGACCTTGAAATTTTTGTGAAGGTCAAAGGTCAAGGTCATTCAAAATATGAGAAAATTAGCTTTTTTTAATATCTCTTTTGTCTTTCAACATATACTGAATATCTTTGCATCTGTAATATGTCCTTCTAAAACTATTTCAAAGATTTCATTCTTGTCCCCCGAGCTTGACCCATTCAAAAGTTGTCACCCCTTCTGCAACAAAACCTTGTTATCGCTACTCCTCCGAAACTGTAAACCGTAGAGATTCCAAACCTTCATCAGTGTCTTCGACTCATTTAGTACTCTCTTCATTCTATCATTGCGAAAGCATTCTTTGGTCCCTTGTATGAGTTACTGCCCCTGAAAGTTTATGCTACTTACATTTAATGAACTTATTTTCAAAACGGTGTATCCTAGAGACATGGGACCAACTGCATCGGCATATTTGACCTTTGACCTTGAAATATAGGCCAAGGTCAAAGTCATTTAAAATCATAAGAAATCCCTTAAATATGTGTAAAATATAGCAATTCACCAAATGACCTTGAACTTTGACCTTGACCTTTGACCTTGACATTGGGTGAAATAGAAAAGTTAGGACATGCATCCAGCTCCAGTATCAGGTAAAAATACAGAAAGTAAAAATTTCTTTTCTTTTCTTTTTTTTTTTTTTTTTTTTTTTTGGAATGACCTTGACCTTTAACCTTGACCTTTGACCTTGACTCAAAGGTCACAATAAGGCTTAAGGATGTGGAAGTAGTTACAATTCGTAGTTTAAAAGAGGCATAAAATAAATATTTCACCCCCCCCCCTTCTTAAAAAAAAAAAAAAATCACATCAACAACAATGTAGAATATTACTCTAGAATTCAAACCAGACCTCGGATCGACACCAAATTTGGTACAAATGTAGTATAGACCTCAGAGAAACTTTCTGGAGAGTTTTACGGTGATTCTTATAAGTTTTTAGAAGTCATGAAGTTTCGCGGCAAAAACTACAAGTTCTGTTGTGTTTGAAATTTAAGTGCAGGTGAACGAAGAAATGATCTAAACCTTTTATCGGTTATTTCTTCAGATGTCGTTAGTAGCCTTTAATTCTCCTGATATGATACGACATTTTAATACCAAGCATTCTCTCTTTCTTTTACATTTGGAATTTATTTGATTTTTATTTAGAATTAATCAGTTTCCAGAAATAGCGATTTTCGGTATATTAAAAACAATTCTCGCTTTCATTGTCGTCTTTCCCTTCTAAAAATGCATGTTGGGAGTTTAATTTGTGCTACACATATTTAATTAAACCCAAAGAAATGCTTATTTAAATGTTTCATATTTATTTCAGGATATTCAGTCAGAAATGTTAAAATCCGAACCCGATCTTTTAAGCTTACAACGAAGCTATTTACAAAAAATTCAGCATGCTCACAATATCGATGAATCGGGCTACAGTTCATTAATACATTTTCATCAGGGAACAGTGTTAACGTTTTCTCACGCAGCCCGTCCTTTGTTATTTTATATACTGCTTGCAAATTCAGGAACTATTTCCTTTTACGGAACTTCTTTCTTCCCCTACCGATTCTAAAAATACGCTTGCATTTCCTCTATAGTCTTAAACAATTAACATACCAATCTTATCGGAATGCGTAGCGCAGTGGTTAGCGCACCTGCCTTTCAAACCAAGGGTGCCGGGTTCGATCCCTGCTGTAGGAGCAATTTTTTTTTTTTTTTTTTTTTTCCTTTTTTGCATTTTTCTTCTTTTTTTCAACCCAAATGACACGGAAACACTTAAAAAGGTGGAAAGGCCTCTAATTGTTCTCTGAACAATTAGTCTCCTAGTTATTATTATTATTATTTTTCCGCTACGGCCTTTTGAACCGAAAGACTTATCGAAAAACTTTATAGTTCATGATACTGGACATTAAAAGTTATTTCGAAAAACGACCCCCCGTGTTTGACCCATGACCTCTTACGAAGTTATTGCCCCTTTCGCAAGAATAGCCTGTTATCGCTACTCCTTCGAAACCATAAACCGTAGAGATACAGAACCTTCACCAATGTTTTCGACTACTCGAGAGGACTTTTCAATCTTTTCATTGCGAAACGATTTGTCGAGCCCTTTAATAAATTACTGCCCCTGAGAGTTTTTGATGTTTACGAATAATGACAAAATTCTCTAAACGATAAGTCGTAAAGACATGGGACCAACTGCATTAGATTTTGTGACCTCTGACCTTGAAATTTTTGTGAAGGTCAAAGGTCAAGGTCATTCAAAATATGAGAAAATTAGCTTTTTTTAATATCTCTTTTGTCTTTCAACATATACTGAATATCTTTGCATCTGTAATATGTCCTTCTAAAACTATTTCAAAGATTTCATTCTTGTCCCCCGAGCTTGACCCATTCAAAAGTTGTCACCCCTTCTGCAACAAAACCTTGTTATCGCTACTCCTCCGAAACTGTAAACCGTAGAGATTCCAAACCTTCATCAGTGTCTTCGACTCATTTAGTACTCTCTTCATTCTATCATTGCGAAAGCATTCTTTGGTCCCTTGTATGAGTTACTGCCCCTGAAAGTTTATGCTACTTACATTTAATGAACTTATTTTCAAAACGGTGTATCCTAGAGACATGGGACCAACTGCATCGGCATATTTGACCTTTGACCTTGAAATATAGGCCAAGGTCAAAGTCATTTAAAATCATAAGAAATCCCTTAAATATGTGTAAAATATAGCAATTCACCAAATGACCTTGAACTTTGACCTTGACCTTTGACCTTGACATTGGGTGAAATAGAAAAGTTAGGACATGCATCCAGCTCCAGTATCAGGTAAAAATACAGAAAGTAAAAATTTCTTTTCTTTTCTTTTTTTTTTTTTTTTTTTTTTTTGGAATGACCTTGACCTTTAACCTTGACCTTTGACCTTGACTCAAAGGTCACAATAAGGCTTAAGGATGTGGAAGTAGTTACAATTCGTAGTTTAAAAGAGGCATAAAATAAATATTTCACCCCCCCCCCTTCTTAAAAAAAAAAAAAAATCACATCAACAACAATGTAGAATATTACTCTAGAATTCAAACCAGACCTCGGATCGACACCAAATTTGGTACAAATGTAGTATAGACCTCAGAGAAACTTTCTGGAGAGTTTTACGGTGATTCTTATAAGTTTTTAGAAGTCATGAAGTTTCGCGGCAAAAACTACAAGTTCTGTTGTGTTTGAAATTTAAGTGCAGGTGAACGAAGAAATGATCTAAACCTTTTATCGGTTATTTCTTCAGATGTCGTTAGTAGCCTTTAATTCTCCTGATATGATACGACATTTTAATACCAAGCATTCTCTCTTTCTTTTACATTTGGAATTTATTTGATTTTTATTTAGAATTAATCAGTTTCCAGAAATAGCGATTTTCGGTATATTAAAAACAATTCTCGCTTTCATTGTCGTCTTTCCCTTCTAAAAATGCATGTTGGGAGTTTAATTTGTGCTACACATATTTAATTAAACCCAAAGAAATGCTTATTTAAATGTTTCATATTTATTTCAGGATATTCAGTCAGAAATGTTAAAATCCGAACCCGATCTTTTAAGCTTACAACGAAGCTATTTACAAAAAATTCAGCATGCTCACAATATCGATGAATCGGGCTACAGTTCATTAATACATTTTCATCAGGGAACAGTGTTAACGTTTTCTCACGCAGCCCGTCCTTTGTTATTTTATATACTGCTTGCAAATTCAGGAACTATTTCCTTTTACGGAACTTCTTTCTTCCCCTACCGATTCTAAAAATACGCTTGCATTTCCTCTATAGTCTTAAACAATTAACATACCAATCTTATCGGAATGCGTAGCGCAGTGGTTAGCGCACCTGCCTTTCAAACCAAGGGTGCCGGGTTCGATCCCTGCTGTAGGAGCAATTTTTTTTTTTTTTTTTTTTTTCCTTTTTTGCATTTTTCTTCTTTTTTTCAACCCAAATGACACGGAAACACTTAAAAAGGTGGAAAGGCCTCTAATTGTTCTCTGAACAATTAGTCTCCTAGTTATTATTATTATTATTTTTCCGCTACGGCCTTTTGAACCGAAAGACTTATCGAAAAACTTTATAGTTCATGATACTGGACATTAAAAGTTATTTCGAAAAACGACCCCCCGTGTTTGACCCATGACCTCTTACGAAGTTATTGCCCCTTTCGCAAGAATAGCCTGTTATCGCTACTCCTTCGAAACCATAAACCGTAGAGATACAGAACCTTCACCAATGTTTTCGACTACTCGAGAGGACTTTTCAATCTTTTCATTGCGAAACGATTTGTCGAGCCCTTTAATAAATTACTGCCCCTGAGAGTTTTTGATGTTTACGAATAATGACAAAATTCTCTAAACGATAAGTCGTAAAGACATGGGACCAACTGCATTAGATTTTGTGACCTCTGACCTTGAAATTTTTGTGAAGGTCAAAGGTCAAGGTCATTCAAAATATGAGAAAATTAGCTTTTTTTAATATCTCTTTTGTCTTTCAACATATACTGAATATCTTTGCATCTGTAATATGTCCTTCTAAAACTATTTCAAAGATTTCATTCTTGTCCCCCGAGCTTGACCCATTCAAAAGTTGTCACCCCTTCTGCAACAAAACCTTGTTATCGCTACTCCTCCGAAACTGTAAACCGTAGAGATTCCAAACCTTCATCAGTGTCTTCGACTCATTTAGTACTCTCTTCATTCTATCATTGCGAAAGCATTCTTTGGTCCCTTGTATGAGTTACTGCCCCTGAAAGTTTATGCTACTTACATTTAATGAACTTATTTTCAAAACGGTGTATCCTAGAGACATGGGACCAACTGCATCGGCATATTTGACCTTTGACCTTGAAATATAGGCCAAGGTCAAAGTCATTTAAAATCATAAGAAATCCCTTAAATATGTGTAAAATATAGCAATTCACCAAATGACCTTGAACTTTGACCTTGACCTTTGACCTTGACATTGGGTGAAATAGAAAAGTTAGGACATGCATCCAGCTCCAGTATCAGGTAAAAATACAGAAAGTAAAAATTTCTTTTCTTTTCTTTTTTTTTTTTTTTTTTTTTTTTGGAATGACCTTGACCTTTAACCTTGACCTTTGACCTTGACTCAAAGGTCACAATAAGGCTTAAGGATGTGGAAGTAGTTACAATTCGTAGTTTAAAAGAGGCATAAAATAAATATTTCACCCCCCCCCCTTCTTAAAAAAAAAAAAAAATCACATCAACAACAATGTAGAATATTACTCTAGAATTCAAACCAGACCTCGGATCGACACCAAATTTGGTACAAATGTAGTATAGACCTCAGAGAAACTTTCTGGAGAGTTTTACGGTGATTCTTATAAGTTTTTAGAAGTCATGAAGTTTCGCGGCAAAAACTACAAGTTCTGTTGTGTTTGAAATTTAAGTGCAGGTGAACGAAGAAATGATCTAAACCTTTTATCGGTTATTTCTTCAGATGTCGTTAGTAGCCTTTAATTCTCCTGATATGATACGACATTTTAATACCAAGCATTCTCTCTTTCTTTTACATTTGGAATTTATTTGATTTTTATTTAGAATTAATCAGTTTCCAGAAATAGCGATTTTCGGTATATTAAAAACAATTCTCGCTTTCATTGTCGTCTTTCCCTTCTAAAAATGCATGTTGGGAGTTTAATTTGTGCTACACATATTTAATTAAACCCAAAGAAATGCTTATTTAAATGTTTCATATTTATTTCAGGATATTCAGTCAGAAATGTTAAAATCCGAACCCGATCTTTTAAGCTTACAACGAAGCTATTTACAAAAAATTCAGCATGCTCACAATATCGATGAATCGGGCTACAGTTCATTAATACATTTTCATCAGGGAACAGTGTTAACGTTTTCTCACGCAGCCCGTCCTTTGTTATTTTATATACTGCTTGCAAATTCAGGAACTATTTCCTTTTACGGAACTTCTTTCTTCCCCTACCGATTCTAAAAATACGCTTGCATTTCCTCTATAGTCTTAAACAATTAACATACCAATCTTATCGGAATGCGTAGCGCAGTGGTTAGCGCACCTGCCTTTCAAACCAAGGGTGCCGGGTTCGATCCCTGCTGTAGGAGCAATTTTTTTTTTTTTTTTTTTTTCCTTTTTTGCATTTTTCTTCTTTTTTTCAACCCAAATGACACGGAAACACTTAAAAAGGTGGAAAGGCCTCTAATTGTTCTCTGAACAATTAGTCTCCTAGTTATTATTATTATTATTTTTCCGCTACGGCCTTTTGAACCGAAAGACTTATCGAAAAACTTTATAGTTCATGATACTGGACATTAAAAGTTATTTCGAAAAACGACCCCCCGTGTTTGACCCATGACCTCTTACGAAGTTATTGCCCCTTTCGCAAGAATAGCCTGTTATCGCTACTCCTTCGAAACCATAAACCGTAGAGATACAGAACCTTCACCAATGTTTTCGACTACTCGAGAGGACTTTTCAATCTTTTCATTGCGAAACGATTTGTCGAGCCCTTTAATAAATTACTGCCCCTGAGAGTTTTTGATGTTTACGAATAATGACAAAATTCTCTAAACGATAAGTCGTAAAGACATGGGACCAACTGCATTAGATTTTGTGACCTCTGACCTTGAAATTTTTGTGAAGGTCAAAGGTCAAGGTCATTCAAAATATGAGAAAATTAGCTTTTTTTAATATCTCTTTTGTCTTTCAACATATACTGAATATCTTTGCATCTGTAATATGTCCTTCTAAAACTATTTCAAAGATTTCATTCTTGTCCCCCGAGCTTGACCCATTCAAAAGTTGTCACCCCTTCTGCAACAAAACCTTGTTATCGCTACTCCTCCGAAACTGTAAACCGTAGAGATTCCAAACCTTCATCAGTGTCTTCGACTCATTTAGTACTCTCTTCATTCTATCATTGCGAAAGCATTCTTTGGTCCCTTGTATGAGTTACTGCCCCTGAAAGTTTATGCTACTTACATTTAATGAACTTATTTTCAAAACGGTGTATCCTAGAGACATGGGACCAACTGCATCGGCATATTTGACCTTTGACCTTGAAATATAGGCCAAGGTCAAAGTCATTTAAAATCATAAGAAATCCCTTAAATATGTGTAAAATATAGCAATTCACCAAATGACCTTGAACTTTGACCTTGACCTTTGACCTTGACATTGGGTGAAATAGAAAAGTTAGGACATGCATCCAGCTCCAGTATCAGGTAAAAATACAGAAAGTAAAAATTTCTTTTCTTTTCTTTTTTTTTTTTTTTTTTTTTTTTGGAATGACCTTGACCTTTAACCTTGACCTTTGACCTTGACTCAAAGGTCACAATAAGGCTTAAGGATGTGGAAGTAGTTACAATTCGTAGTTTAAAAGAGGCATAAAATAAATATTTCACCCCCCCCCCTTCTTAAAAAAAAAAAAAAATCACATCAACAACAATGTAGAATATTACTCTAGAATTCAAACCAGACCTCGGATCGACACCAAATTTGGTACAAATGTAGTATAGACCTCAGAGAAACTTTCTGGAGAGTTTTACGGTGATTCTTATAAGTTTTTAGAAGTCATGAAGTTTCGCGGCAAAAACTACAAGTTCTGTTGTGTTTGAAATTTAAGTGCAGGTGAACGAAGAAATGATCTAAACCTTTTATCGGTTATTTCTTCAGATGTCGTTAGTAGCCTTTAATTCTCCTGATATGATACGACATTTTAATACCAAGCATTCTCTCTTTCTTTTACATTTGGAATTTATTTGATTTTTATTTAGAATTAATCAGTTTCCAGAAATAGCGATTTTCGGTATATTAAAAACAATTCTCGCTTTCATTGTCGTCTTTCCCTTCTAAAAATGCATGTTGGGAGTTTAATTTGTGCTACACATATTTAATTAAACCCAAAGAAATGCTTATTTAAATGTTTCATATTTATTTCAGGATATTCAGTCAGAAATGTTAAAATCCGAACCCGATCTTTTAAGCTTACAACGAAGCTATTTACAAAAAATTCAGCATGCTCACAATATCGATGAATCGGGCTACAGTTCATTAATACATTTTCATCAGGGAACAGTGTTAACGTTTTCTCACGCAGCCCGTCCTTTGTTATTTTATATACTGCTTGCAAATTCAGGAACTATTTCCTTTTACGGAACTTCTTTCTTCCCCTACCGATTCTAAAAATACGCTTGCATTTCCTCTATAGTCTTAAACAATTAACATACCAATCTTATCGGAATGCGTAGCGCAGTGGTTAGCGCACCTGCCTTTCAAACCAAGGGTGCCGGGTTCGATCCCTGCTGTAGGAGCAATTTTTTTTTTTTTTTTTTTTTTCCTTTTTTGCATTTTTCTTCTTTTTTTCAACCCAAATGACACGGAAACACTTAAAAAGGTGGAAAGGCCTCTAATTGTTCTCTGAACAATTAGTCTCCTAGTTATTATTATTATTATTTTTCCGCTACGGCCTTTTGAACCGAAAGACTTATCGAAAAACTTTATAGTTCATGATACTGGACATTAAAAGTTATTTCGAAAAACGACCCCCCGTGTTTGACCCATGACCTCTTACGAAGTTATTGCCCCTTTCGCAAGAATAGCCTGTTATCGCTACTCCTTCGAAACCATAAACCGTAGAGATACAGAACCTTCACCAATGTTTTCGACTACTCGAGAGGACTTTTCAATCTTTTCATTGCGAAACGATTTGTCGAGCCCTTTAATAAATTACTGCCCCTGAGAGTTTTTGATGTTTACGAATAATGACAAAATTCTCTAAACGATAAGTCGTAAAGACATGGGACCAACTGCATTAGATTTTGTGACCTCTGACCTTGAAATTTTTGTGAAGGTCAAAGGTCAAGGTCATTCAAAATATGAGAAAATTAGCTTTTTTTAATATCTCTTTTGTCTTTCAACATATACTGAATATCTTTGCATCTGTAATATGTCCTTCTAAAACTATTTCAAAGATTTCATTCTTGTCCCCCGAGCTTGACCCATTCAAAAGTTGTCACCCCTTCTGCAACAAAACCTTGTTATCGCTACTCCTCCGAAACTGTAAACCGTAGAGATTCCAAACCTTCATCAGTGTCTTCGACTCATTTAGTACTCTCTTCATTCTATCATTGCGAAAGCATTCTTTGGTCCCTTGTATGAGTTACTGCCCCTGAAAGTTTATGCTACTTACATTTAATGAACTTATTTTCAAAACGGTGTATCCTAGAGACATGGGACCAACTGCATCGGCATATTTGACCTTTGACCTTGAAATATAGGCCAAGGTCAAAGTCATTTAAAATCATAAGAAATCCCTTAAATATGTGTAAAATATAGCAATTCACCAAATGACCTTGAACTTTGACCTTGACCTTTGACCTTGACATTGGGTGAAATAGAAAAGTTAGGACATGCATCCAGCTCCAGTATCAGGTAAAAATACAGAAAGTAAAAATTTCTTTTCTTTTCTTTTATTTTTTTTTTTTTTTTTGGAATGACCTTGACCTTTAACCTTGACCTTTGACCTTGACTCAAAGGTCACAATAAGGCTTAAGGATGTGGAAGTAGTTACAATTCGTAGTTTAAAAGAGGCATAAAATAAATATTTCACCCCCCCCCCTTCTTAAAAAAAAAAAAAAATCACATCAACAACAATGTAGAATATTACTCTAGAATTCAAACCAGACCTCGGATCGACACCAAATTTGGTACAAATGTAGTATAGACCTCAGAGAAACTTTCTGGAGAGTTTTACGGTGATTCTTATAAGTTTTTAGAAGTCATGAAGTTTCGCGGCAAAAACTACAAGTTCTGTTGTGTTTGAAATTTAAGTGCAGGTGAACGAAGAAATGATCTAAACCTTTTATCGGTTATTTCTTCAGATGTCGTTAGTAGCCTTTAATTCTCCTGATATGATACGACATTTTAATACCAAGCATTCTCTCTTTCTTTTACATTTGGAATTTATTTGATTTTTATTTAGAATTAATCAGTTTCCAGAAATAGCGATTTTCGGTATATTAAAAACAATTCTCGCTTTCATTGTCGTCTTTCCCTTCTAAAAATGCATGTTGGGAGTTTAATTTGTGCTACACATATTTAATTAAACCCAAAGAAATGCTTATTTAAATGTTTCATATTTATTTCAGGATATTCAGTCAGAAATGTTAAAATCCGAACCCGATCTTTTAAGCTTACAACGAAGCTATTTACAAAAAATTCAGCATGCTCACAATATCGATGAATCGGGCTACAGTTCATTAATACATTTTCATCAGGGAACAGTGTTAACGTTTTCTCACGCAGCCCGTCCTTTGTTATTTTATATACTGCTTGCAAATTCAGGAACTATTTCCTTTTACGGAACTTCTTTCTTCCCCTACCGATTCTAAAAATACGCTTGCATTTCCTCTATAGTCTTAAACAATTAACATACCAATCTTATCGGAATGCGTAGCGCAGTGGTTAGCGCACCTGCCTTTCAAACCAAGGGTGCCGGGTTCGATCCCTGCTGTAGGAGCAATTTTTTTTTTTTTTTTTTTTTCCTTTTTTGCATTTTTCTTCTTTTTTTCAACCCAAATGACACGGAAACACTTAAAAAGGTGGAAAGGCCTCTAATTGTTCTCTGAACAATTAGTCTCCTAGTTATTATTATTATTATTTTTCCGCTACGGCCTTTTGAACCGAAAGACTTATCGAAAAACTTTATAGTTCATGATACTCGACATCAAAAGTTATTTCGAAAAAATACCCAACGAGTATGACCTATGACCCCTTTCGGAGTTCTTGCCCCTGGTACAAAAAACCTTGTTATCGCTACTCCTTCGAAACCGTAATCCGTAGAGGTACAGAACCTTCACCAATGTCTTCGACTAATTGAGAGGATTCTTCAATCTTTTCATTGCGAAAGTTTTTGTTGACCCCTTTTATGAGTTATTGCCCCTGAAAGTTTTTGATGTTTACAAATAATTAAAAATTTTCAAAACGATAAGTCTTAGAGACATGGGACCAACTGCATGAGATTCTTTGACCTTTGACCTTAAAAAATATGCAAAGGTCAAAGGTCAAGGTCATTCAAAATATGAGAAATTAAGCTCTTTTTATATCTCTTTTGTCTTTCAACATATACTAAATATCTTTGCATCATTAATATGTCCTTTTAAAACCATTTCAAAGATTTCATACTTGTCCCCTAAGATTTACCCCTATAATAGTTATTGCCCCTTTTACTGAAAACCTTGTTATCGCTACTCCTCCGAAACCGTAAACCATAGAGTCACAAAACCTTCACTGATGTCTTAAGGGTCTTTAGACACAACTTCAATCTAGTCAGTGCGAAAGTATCCGGTGACCCCTTATATGAGTTATCGCCCTTTAACGTCTTTGTGCTTACTATTAAACCTTATAACTTTAAAACTAAAAGTCGTAGAAGCATGGGGTCAAGTGCAATGTGACCCTTGACCTTTGACCTTGAATATTTGTTCAAGGTCAAAGGTCAAGGTCATTTCAAAAATTTTAAAATTTCCATTTTTTCCATCTCTCAAGCCATTTCTGGTTTCTTTTGTATAAAAATAAGCAGTAGAGAGTTAAATGTGAAGAATATATGAAATTTAGAGAAGGTGGAAAGACCTCTAATTGTTCGAGAACAATTAGTCTACTAGTTATTATTATTTTTCTTCCCGGACTTTTGAAACCGCAAGACTTATCGAAAAACTTTATAGTTCATGATACTGGACATTAAAAGTTATTTCGAAAAACGACCCCCCGTGTTTGACCCATGACCTCTTACGAAGTTATTGCCCCTTTCGCAAGAATAGCCTGTTATCGCTACTCCTTCGAAACCATAAACCGTAGAGATACAGAACCTTCACCAATGTTTTCGA
>NW_026889973.1:5000-12500 GCF_033153115.1 Saccostrea echinata
GGTCACGAGGGGGACGAGTGCGGTACATAGACTTGTTTGCCTCGTCAAGGCAAACATTTTGATACCAGGCACGCCTCCATATCTTGCCTAGAAATACGTTACACTGAAAAATGGAATTGTCACATACGCATATTTGGAGGTCGACGGGCGGTTGCCGTGGGCTCTGCGCTAAGTCCCTCGACCACTTGCGTCCAGACATTCCGTGCAGCCAGTCGAGGGGCCCAGACCGTCGGTCTGCCGTCCCCTTCCCCTCGACACTGAAAAATGGAATTGTCACATACGCATATTTGGAGGTCGACGGGCGGTTGCCGTGAGCTCTGCGCTAAGTCCCTCGACCACCTGCCTCCAGACATTGCGTGCAGCCAGTCGAGGGGCCCAGACCGTCGGTCTGTCGTCCCCTTCCCCTCGACACTGAAAAATGGAATTGTCACATACGCATATTTGGAGGTCGACGGGCGGTTGCCGTGAGCTCTGCGCTAAGTCCCTCGACCACCTGCCTCCAGACATTGCGTGCAGCCAGTCGAGGGGCCCAGACCGTCGGTCTGTCGTCCCCTTCCCCTCGACACTGAAAAATGGAATTGTCACATACGCATATTTGGCCGTCGAGGGGCGGTTGCCGTGAGCTCTGCGCTAAGTCCCTCGACCACCTGCCTCCAGACATTGCGTGCAGCCAGTCGAGGGGCCCAGACCGTCGGTCTCCCGTCCCCTTCCCCTCGACACTGAAAAAATGGAATTGTCACATACGCATATTTGGCCGTCGAGGGGCGGTTGCCGTGGGCTCTGCGCTAAGTCCCTCGACCACCTGCCTCCAGACATTCCGTGCAGCCAGTCGAGGGGCCCAGACCGTCGGTCTCCCGTCCCCTTCCCCTCGACACTGAAAAAATGGAATTGTCACATACGCATATTTGGCCGTCGAGGGGCGGTTGCCGTGGGCTCTGCGCTAAGTCCCTCGACCACCTGCCTCCAGACATTCCGTGCAGCCAGTCGAGGGGCCCAGACCGTCGGTCTCCCGTCCCCTTCCCCTCGACACTGAAAAAATGGAATTGTCACATACGCATATTTGGCCGTCGAGGGGCGGTTGCCGTGGGCTCTGCGCTAAGTCCCTCGACCACCTGCCTCCAGACATTGCGTGCAGCCAGTCGAGGGGCCCAGACCGTCGGTCTCCCGTCCCCTTCCCCTCGACACTGAAAAATGGAATTGTCACATACGCATATTTGGCCGTCGAGGGGCGGTTGCCGTGGGCTCTGCGCTAAGTCCCTCGACCACCTGCCTCCAGACATTGCGTGCAGCCAGTCGAGGGGCCCAGACCGTCGGTCTCCCGTCCCCTTCCCCTCGACACTGAAAAAATGGAATTGTCACATACGCATATTTGGCCGTCGAGGGGCGGTTGCCGTGGGCTCTGCGCTAAGTCCCTCGACCACCTGCCTCCAGACATTGCGTGCAGCCAGTCGAGGGGCCCAGACCGTCGGTCTCCCGTCCCCTTCCCCTCGACACTGAAAAAATGGAATTGTCACATACGCATATTTGGCCGTCGAGGGGCGGTTGCCGTGGGCTCTGCGCTAAGTCCCTCGACCACCTGCCTCCAGACATTGCGTGCAGCCAGTCGAGGGGCCCAGACCGTCGGTCTCCCGTCCCCTTCCCCTCGACACTGAAAAAATGGAATTGTCACATACGCATATTTGGCCGTCGAGGGGCGGTTGCCGTGGGCTCTGCGCTAAGTCCCTCGACCACCTGCCTCCAGACATTGCGTGCAGCCAGTCGAGGGGCCCAGACCGTCGGTCTGCCGTCCCCTTCCCCTCGACACTGAAAAATGGAATTGTCACATACGCATATTTTCCGTTTTTTGCCCCTTTCTAGTCATGATGGGGAGGAGTGTAGTACATAGATTTATTTGTCTCATCAAGACGAACATTTTGGTACCAATCACGGCTCCCTATCTTGTCTAGAAGTATGTTACATTGAAAAAGTGGAATTGTCACATACGCATTTTTGGCAGGTCTCTGGCTGACCTACTTCTGGGCATGATGGGGAGGAGTGTAGTATATAGATTTGTTGGTCTCATCAAGACGAACATTTTGGTACCAAACACGCTTCAATACTCCAAAGGAGTGCGGAGATATTCGCCGATATATATTGCGAGTCGGTATGTCCTGAACGCAATTTCACTACCTAGGGTGGAGGGTGACTTCGGGCAGCGAGGTCCAAGCACTCGGGACGGCGCTCCCAGCGGCACTACGGTGCAGTGGTGTCGCTCAGATGCCCTGAGGAGGCAGGGTAGGCGTCGGTTACGGCAATTCCTATCGGCAACGTCCTCGCAGCAATGCTTTCAATGAGGACAGCGCAGGGCCGTCGGTAAGCTCTGCGCTAGCTCACGGTGACGACATCTCGAGGCGAGGTAGACGCTAGGCCGTCGGTAAGCTCTGCGCTAGCTCACGGCGAGGCCTCATGGTAGACGCAGTGCTGTCGGTAAGCTCTGCGCTAGCTCATGGCGAGGAGCAGGGCTGTCGGTAAGCTCTGCGCTAGCTCACTTCGAGGCCTCATAGTAGACGCAGTGCTGTCGGTAAGCTCTGCGCTAGCTTAGGGCGAGGCCTCAAGGTAGACCATGCTCCATGGGACAGGTTGGGGGCTGAAAGGCCCCTGTCTCTGTCCCGCCGGAGCTGGCTGCTGACGAGCTGCTGGCTCCATGGGACAGGTTGGGGGCTGAAAGGCCCCTGTCTCTGTCCATGGGACAGGTTGGGGGCCGAAAGGTCCCTGTCTCTGTCCCGCCGGAGCTGGCTGCTGACGAGCAGCTGGCTCCATGGGACAGGTTGGGGGCCGAAAGGTCCCTGTCTCTGTCCCGCCGGAGCTGGCTGCTGACGAGCTGCTGGCTCTGGCTCTGGTCAGCAGGGCTGTCGGAATGCTCTGCCCGTATACCTGTGGAGTAGTGGAGGTCTTCGGGCCTCGCTCGCTGGACAGAACGGATGTTGCGG
This sequence comes from Saccostrea echinata, assembly GCF_033153115.1. NCBI lineage: Eukaryota > Metazoa > Mollusca > Bivalvia > Ostreida > Ostreidae > Saccostrea > Saccostrea echinata. The sequence continues at coordinate 7,970 of NW_026889973.1, forward strand.
TCTCTGTCTGGAGCTCCAGACAGGTTTGCTTCATCTGCTGTTCAGCAGGCTACTTCATGGGCAAGTGAGGCATTCTTGTGTTAGTGGTTGACTTCACTCCTCCTCGAACTCCTACCACGTCGAGGATGACTCACGACCCATCAAGACAAGGACGCCGCGGAGTGCGTCTCTTGAGTCCTGTTGGGCTTTTGTCGGGTTCTCCTGCTCGAGGGGAAAACTCGGCAAATATGGGCACGGTTACCGGAGGGGGACCACAAGGAAGCACACGGTCTTAAAGCAAAGTCTAGGGCTTACAGCTCTGGGACCACGCTAGAGACTACTAGCCGACGGGCCCGCGGGCGGTCCGTACGGCGCTTTCTTTGTGGAATATGATGCTACCTAAGAGACTTAGTCGTTTTTTCGACTAAGTTGGACTTAGTCGTTTTTTGTGGAATATGATGCTACCTAAGGGACTTAGTCGTTTTTTCGACTAAGTTGGACTTAGTCGTTTTTTGTGGAATATGATGCTACCTAAGGGACTTAGTCGTTTTTTCGACTAAGTTGGACTTAGTCGTTTTTTCGACTAAGTTGGACTTTGCTAAATATCTTGCTCCTGATTTCGGTCCGCCGAAATCGGGGGGTTTTTTTTGTCAAAAGTTCTTAAGATGCACCTAATCTGCTAATATCTTGCTCCTGATTTCGGTCCGCCGAAATCGGGGGGTTTTTTTTGTCAAGAATTAAAAAAAGAACTTAAAAAAAAATACCTCCGATTTCGGCGGACCGAAATCAGAGGTTAGAAATGAGTCAATTAAGAGAAGTTTCAGGTAGCAGCAAGCAAAAAAGACTAAGTCTCTTAGGTAGCAGCAAGCAAAAAAAAACTAAGTCTCTTAGGTAGCAACAAGCAAAAAAAGACTAAGTCTCTTAGGTAGCAGCAAGCAAAAAAAGACTAAGTCTCTTAGGTAGCAGCAAGCAAAAAAAGACTAAGTCTCTTAGGTAGCAACAAGCAAAAAAAGACTAAGTCTCTTAGGTAGCAGCAAGCAAAAAAAGACTAAGTCTCTTAGGTAGCAGCAAGCAAAAAAAGACTAAGTCTCTTAGGTAGCAGCATCAAGCAAAAAAAGACAAGCATAAGCCGAGACATTTGAGAGGTATCAGCAAGCATTTCTGCCAGTACCCAGGCTGCGGGACGTGGACCCTACCTCTCATGCAGCCCACCCATACCACCTTCACCCTAAAAATAACCCACCATCCCTAAGCCTACCAAACAGAAGATGGAAAGGAAACTTAGCACGCTAAAAACAGAAGGTAAGTTAAGGTCACGGAGCCTGTTCGACTTCGACAACCTCAGGCATCTGGTAGACGTACCTTTTACCGACCATCCAGGGTGACGGAGCCTGTTCGCCTGCGACAACCCCAAGCGCCTTGAAGGCGATTTGTGATGGTGGTAGACGTCTTGTAGATGAATGGCAGACCTTCAAACATAAGAACTCAAAATGACCCTATCCTGAACGGCAGAAGACCGCTCTCCCCGACACCCGCCTTCCCCAAAAAACCTACCTTAATCCTCTAACCTTGGGGGGAAGTTGACTGTCCACAAAACTCAGCACTTCCCCCTCCTAACAAGCTATAAAATATCCCAATTACATTTAACCACAAGATAGCCTAACCCACCCCCCTTACATTTGGCGCTTTCTTCGTGCCTGTTTTGCATCCAAATGACCCCTGGACTGCCAGAGGATTTTGGCTACTCGCCGGACTGATAGGCCGCTGTCTCACCTACCAGCAAGCATGTTCTCCAGCTTTTGCCTTGACGACAGCTAAAATGAAAGACTGCGGCAATAAATAAATAAATAAATAAATAAATATGGCTATACCAACAAGCCAAACTATATACAGACTTTGTACATATCTTTTTTGGAGATTTTCGCCGTACACTGGGAGTGCACGCTATATGAATTTTTTTTAGATTTTTCTCAATAATATGTACATATTTACACAGATGGAGCACCACGTCTCGCACTACTTGGTTGGATGAGGAGGAGGATTTTACTCCACTAGGTCTCAAACAGATTCAAGAACCAGAAGACCGGCTCTATTCTCCGTCATCATTTGCCGCTCCCGCCGCAGGAGGGCCGTTTCCACGGAGCTTTTTCCTCCTCCCCTTTGTTACTTCGTATCGTATGCGATCCGCTAGCACACGAGGTTCATAGCCACCCAAAACTGTCAGGAAGCGAGGCTCTGACTTTAGCATGTCCATCAAGTCTTTTCTTGTTATTTTCAATGTGGGATCGTCCACACGACGCTTGATGTACTGTCCGAAGACAGTGTGCAAGGCCTTCTCCTGGGCCTCATTAAACCGCCGCACCCACTGTTTTGTCGGCTTCTTGAGAGCTGGTAGAGGGGCCGCCGCTACCTCTTTCTCTACCGTCTGCTGGGCATTAATTGGGGACTTCGCCGCCTGAAATGTGCTTGCCCGATTTGGTGAAGGAGGGATTATATCCTCTCCCTCGTCCGAAGACTCATCACTCTCAGCCGTATTAGGAGGTGGGATTACGTGGTCTCCTGAGCCATCTGAGTCTTCCTCTTCCGACGAGGAGGACTCGGACCTTGCATCATTGTTATCCCTGTTCCACATCGAATGCAAGACCTTAGAAGAGGCGGCCACTCGCTCTCGCCCTCTCTCTAGGTCATAATACAGATCAGCAGTAGACTTGTCATGGGCCATGTGTACAGCCAGATCTGCTTCCTCTTCTTGGGTGTGCCTACCCTGGCGATGATAAGAAACCACTGCCTTTCGGATTGAGGTTGTGCTCAGCCATGGTAGCTTCTCCCGGATCTCAGTGGAGTACAAACTCCACTGGAGGTTCATATGCCGAACCACATCGGAAGGCGTTAACTTCCCTCCCTTACTGTTGACGAACAAGTTTTGTAAGTCACTTCGTGGCCGCATGGAGGTAAGAAATCGTAGCATCCATTGATGTTGCTGTGTGGTGAATGCTACCAGGCATGCCTTACTTCTGACCTTATGCTTGGTCACTCTTACGATGTAAACCTCGTTGTTTCTCTGAGCCTGAGAGAATTCAAGAAGGGTGAGGTTACATAGGTCCCCAGCCCTTTTAGCATTGGAGAAACAAATCTCCAATATAAGGAAACTGAGGATCCTGTTGTAAGAGTCTGGCTCATATGCCCTTTTACAGTTTAATACCTCCGCGACCTGTTTGTAAGTACGAGATCGGAAGTAGCCTTTGACATGGTCGGCTTGTGGGATGTCTTCCTCGGTCACAGTACGTGGCCGATCCTCAGGGGCAGTGGACCGCCGTTCCTTTGCCAAGTTGGACTTGACTCTGTGAACATAGGTGCTCAGCTGCAAAAAGTCCTCTTTGGTACTCCATGGGCTAACTAGCTGCCAATCATGGCCGAGAAAATCGACGAATTTGCTGGCAGCATATGCATAGTTAGCCACCGTACCAATGCTCAACTCGTACTTATCTTTTAGCATGTCGAGGACTTTACCCTTATCCCCGAGCGACATAAAATGGCATAAAGTTGACGGTAGCAGGGTTATGCCGCCGCTCGTCTGAACCAACATGTCCAGGATGCGTCCTACCATTCTGCACGTATTGGCTGCTTGCGCAACCGGTGCATTGGAGCCACCTAAGCTGGTCAGCCAGGTTTCAAACTTCTCTAACAACCTCCCCTTGTATGCTGCACCCGCAGCTTTTCTGGGGCTGCCCAAGCCTGCTGGTAGAAGGATGCGGCCTTGAGAGGCTCTCTTATACTCTTCTCCCTCTAATTTGTGCACTTGTTTCAAGTGCTTGTCCAGCCTGGTGAAACGCTTTTTACAAATAGGGCAGCCAACCTTTCGTGAAGGAGGAGGATTGTCAGGTCCGTCCTCTACCAAGGCCTCCTCAGCCCGGCGCTTCCTTCCGGGTCGCCCGACCAACTCGGAGATCCTCCAGTCGGCGAACTCGGCGCCATGACACCGCTTCATGTGACGCCTCAAGTCACAAACCTCTGCGGGGCAGTCCTCAACGGGACACTCATGCCGTTTCCTGCTTTTTTTCCCTTCTACGGAAACCTGCATGCGGGTTCTTGTGACACCTTTCGTAGCGAACCCTCCCCGCGCCCAATGGGAAATCGATCGATTTACTCCCACGGGTCCTTTCTTGGCAGAAGTCTCTAGATTCCCTCTATCCCGCACACCGTCACCATCACCGGTGTCAGCGCCGTCACCTACACCGACGCTGTCAGTCCCTGATCCCGAGCCACTCTCTTCCTGTTCACTTGCAGGTGGCTTGTAATCGGAGTCCAGGTCGGAGTTATCGTATTCCGACTCGCTGAAATCCGAGGGATCAAATTTCGGGACAACGGGGGATTTTTTAGGTGAGGGTCTTTTAGCCCTTGCGTCTATGGACTTCGGTCTCCTCTCCAACTGAACACCAGACACGGATGTCCCGGCGGTGCCCTTAACAGGCCCCGCTTTGGCCACCGAACTGGCATCCCTTGGATCAACCTCGGGCATGACGCAAGGGTCGTCCATGCGAACCTCAAAGCC
>NW_026889973.1:17500-22500 GCF_033153115.1 Saccostrea echinata
GCACACGGTCGGTGCAGGCAGGTCGAGGCAGCCGGCCGTCTCCCTCGACCAGCTCGGCGCACGGTCGGTGCAGCCAGGTCGAGGGGCAGAGCGCGCAAGCCAGCCGGCCGTCTCCCTCGACCAGCTCGGCGCACGGTCGGTGCAGCCAGGTCGAGGGGCAGAGAGCGCAGGCCGGCCGGCCGTCTCCCTCGACCAGTTCGGCAGACGGTCGGTGCAGGCCGTCGAGGCAGCCGGCCGTCTCCCTCGACCAGCTCTACACACGGTCGGTGCAGGCAGGTCGAGGGGCAGAGCGCGCAGGCCGGCCGGCCGTCTCCCTCGACCAGCTGGGCACACGGTCGCTGCAGAACGTCGAGCCAGCCGGCCGTCCCCCTCGACCAGCTCGGCACACGGTCGGTGCGGCCAGGTCGACGGGCAGAGAGCGCAGGCCGGCCGGCCGTCTCCCTCGACCAGTTCGGCAGAAGGTCGGTGCAGGCCGTCGAGGCAGCCGGCCGTCTCCTTCGACCAGCTCTACACACGGTCGGTGCAGGCAGGTCGAGGGGCAGAGCGCGCAGGCCGGCCGGCCGTCTCCCTCGACCAGCTGGGCACACGGTCGCTGTAGAACGTCGAGCCAGCCGGCCGTCCCCCTCGACCAGCTCGGCACACGGTCGGTGCAGGCCGTCGAGCCAGCCGGCCGTCTCCCTCGACCAGCTCGGCGCACGGTCGGTGCAGCCAGGTCGAGGGGCAGAGCGCGCAGGCCGGCCGGCCGTCTCCCTCGACCAGCTCGGCACACGGTCGGTGCAGCCAGGTCGAGGGCCCGAGAGCGCAGGCCGGCCGGCCGTCCACCTCGACCAGCTCGGCACACGGTCGGTGCAGACCGTCGAGGCAGCCGGCCGTCTCCCTCGACCAGCTCTACACACGGTCGGTGCAGCCAGGTCGAGGGCCCGAGAGCGCAGGCCGGCCGGCCGTCCACCTCGACCAGCTCGGCACACGGTCGGTGCAGACCGTCGAGGCAGCCGGCCGTCTCCCTCGACCAGCTCGGCGCACGGTCGGTGCGGCCAGGTCGAGGGGCCGAGAGCGCAGGCCGGCCGTCCGTCCCCCTCGACCAGCTGGGCACACGGTCGCTGCAGAACGTCGAGCCAGCCGGCCGTCTCCCCCGACCAGCTCGGCGCACGGTCGGTGCAGCCAGGTCGAGGGGCAGAGAGCGCAGGCCGGCCGGCCGTCTCCCTCGACCAGCTCGGCTCACGGTCGGTGCAGCCAGGTCGAGGGCCCGAGAGCGCAGGCCGGCCGGCCGTCGCCCTCGACCAGCTCGGCACACGGTCGGTGCAGGCAGGTCGAGGGGCAGAGCGCGCAGGCCGGCCGGCCGTCTCCCTCGACCAGCTCTACACACGGTCGGTGCAGGCAGGTCGAGGGACAGAGCGCTCAGGCCGGCCGGCCGTCTCCCTCGACCAGCTCGGCAGACGGTCGGTGCAGACCGTCGAGGCAGCCGGCCGTCTCCCTCGACCAGCTCGGCACACGGTCGGTGCAGGCCGGTCGAGGGGCAGAGAGCGCAGGCCGACCGTCCGTCCCCCTCGACCAAGTTGCACGAAAAAAAAACAAAAGAAATAATGGAATTGTCACTTAAGCTTTCCGAGGATCCCAGCCGGCAGACTGCCTCGACCCGCTCGGCAGACAGTCAGTGCGGTCCTCCATTCCTCCGATTTCGACCCCAGACTCAAGGTCCTGTAAAGTGTATACCCCAACTACCCCACCATCTGAGTTGGAATTTCGGTCAATTACAAAAGTCGCTTTTCCCCGCATTCGGACCATATCTTTCATAATTATAAGAGTTAAGAGACCAAACCTTCAGGAAAGTTTTTCTGGGGTCTGGTCTACAATCCCTGAAAAATTGGTGCCCCGGGGGGGTCGGGTTCGGGAGGTATGAAAAAAATCTACATTGTCACTGACTTGGAACTTTCCGACCTCATTGCCATTTTGATTGTATCTTTCGTACTCTTGGGCGTAAGTGGGTGTTCTTGGTATCGAAATGTTCGTCTGGACAAGAGGAAAAAAACTACGTACTACACTCCTCCCCATCATGCACAGAAATATTTCACATTGAAAAAAGGAAGTGTCACTTAAGCTTTTCTCCAAAAAGACATATTTTCAAAAATTCACTCCTCGAACCCTGGGACACACAGGTCCAATTTATCCCCCCAGGATTGTAGCCCTTGTCAAGGCCTTTCCTTTGATACCAAACAGGTCCACCTACTCCAAGGCCTAAGCCGTGCACTCTCAAAATGGCAATTTTACTCTGAAAAAATGGAAGCCACTTAAGCTATGCGAGGGGCCCAGCGCGCAGGCAAGCCGGCAGTCTCCCTCGGTCAGCTCGGCAGACGGTCGGTGTACCCAGTCGAGGGGCCCAGCGCCTCGATTAAGTTGCACTGAAAAAAAAAAAAAAGGAAGTGTCACTTCAGGTATCCGAGGGGCGCAGCGCGCAGGCCAGCCGGCAGTCTCCCTCGACCGGCTCGGCCGACAAGTCGGTGCAGCCAAGTCGAAGGGCCTAGCGCGCCGATAGGCCGGCAGTCTCCCCTCCACTAAGTTGCACTGAAAATATGGAAGTGTCACTTCAGCTCTCCGAGGGGTCCAGTGCGCAGGTCAGCCGGCAGTCACGCTCGACCAGCTCGGCAGACAGTCGGTGCAGCCAAGTCGATTGCCGGCTGCCCTGCACCGACCGTGTTCCGAGATGGTCGAGGGAGACTGCCGGCCGGCCTGCGCTCTCGGCCCCTCGACCGGCCTGCACCGACCGTGTGTAGAGCTGGTCGAGGGAGACGGACGGTCGGCCTGCGCTCTCGGTCCCTCGACCTGGCCGCACCGACGGTGCGCCGAGCTGGTCGAGGGAGACGGCCGGCTAACTCGACGGCCTGCGCCGACCGTGTTCGCAGCTGGTCGAGGGAGGCGGACGGTCGGCCTGCGCTCTCGGCCCCTCGACCTGGCCTGCACCGACCGTGCGCCGAGCTGGTCGAGGGAGACGTCCGGCTAACTCGACGGCCTGCGCCGACCGTGTTCGCAGCTGGTCGAGGGAGGCGGACGGTCGGCCTGCGCTCTCGGCCCCTCGACCTGGCCTGCACCGACCGTGTTCCGAGATGGTCGAGGCGGACGGCCGGCTGGCTCGACGGCCTGCGCCGACCGTGCGCCCAGCTGGTCGAGGGAGGCGGACGGTCGGCCTGCGCTCTCGGCCCCTCGACCTGGCCGCACCGACGGTGCGCCGAGCTGGTCGAGGGAGACGGCCGGCTAACTCGACGGCCTGCGCCGACCGTGTTCGCAGCTGGTCGAGGGAGGCGGACGGTCGGCCTGCGCTCTCGGCCCCTCGACCTGGCCTGCACCGACCGTGTTCCGAGATGGTCGAGGCGGACGGCCGACTGGCTCGACGGCCTGCACCGACCTTGTGTAGAGCTGGTCGAGGGAGACGGACGGTCGGCCTGCGCTCTCGGCCCCTCGACCTGGCCTGCACCGACCGTGCGCCGAACTGGTCGAGGGAGACGGCCGGCTAACTCGACGGCCTGCGCCGACCGTGTTCGCAGCTGGTCGAGGGAGGCGGACGGTCGGCCTGCGCTCTCGGCCCCTCGACCTGGCCTGCACCGACCGTGTTCCGAGATGGTCGAGGCGGACGGCCGACTGGCTCGACGGCCTGCACCGACCTTGTGTAGAGCTGGTCGAGGGAGACGGACGGTCGGCCTGCGCTCTCGGCCCCTCGACCTGGCCTGCACCGACCGTGTTCGCAGCTGGTCGAGGGAGGCGGACGGTCGGCCTGCGCTCTCGGCCCCTCGACCTGGCCTGCACCGACCGTGTTCCGAGATGGTCGAGGGGGACGGCCGGCTAACTCGAGACCGTGCGCCCAGCTGGTCGAGGGAGGCGGACGGTCGGCCTGCGCTCTCGGCCCCTCGACCTGGCCTGCACCGACCGTGTTCCGAGATGGTCGAGGCGGACGGCCGGCTGGCTCGACGGCCTGCACCGACCTTGTGTAGAGCTGGTCGAGGGAGACGGACGGTCGGCCTGCGCTCTCGGCCCCTCGACCTGGCCTGCACCGACCGTGTTCGCAGCTGGTCGAGGGAGGCGGACGGTCGGCCTGCGCTCTCGGCCCCTCGACCTGGCCTGCACCGACCGTGTTCCGCAGCTGGTCGAGGGAGGCGGACGGTCGGCCTGCGCTCTCGGCCCCTCGACCTGGCCTGCACCGACCGTGTTCCGAGATGGTCGAGGGGGACGGCCGGCTAACTCGACGGCCTGCACCGACCGTGCGCCCAGCTGGTCGAGGGAGGCGGACGGTCGGCCTGCGCTCTCGGCCCCTCGACCTGGCCTGCACCGACCGTGCTCCGAGATGGTCGAGGGGGACGGACGGTCGGCCTGCGCTCTCGGCCCCTCGGGGGGGGGGGACCTGGCCGCACCGACCGTGCGCCGAACTGGTCGAGGGAGACGGCCGGCTAACTCGACGGCCTGCGCCGACCGTGCGCCCAGCTGGTCGAGGGAGGCGGACGGTCGGCCTGCGCTCTCGGCCCCTCGACCTGGCCTGCACCGACCGTGTTCCGAGATGGTCGAGGCGGACGGCCGGCTGGCTCGACGGCCTGCACCGACCTTGTGTAGAGCTGGTCGAGGGAGACGGACGGTCGGCCTGCGTTCTCGGCCCCTCGACCTGGCCGCACCGACCGTGCGCCGAGCTGGTCGAGGCGGACGGCCGGCTGGCTCGACGGCCTGCGCCGACCGTGCGCCCAGCTGGTCGAGGGGGACGGCCGGGCGCCCTGCGCGCTCGGCCCCTCGACACTGAAAAATGGCATTGTCACATACGCATATTTGGCCGTCGAGGGTTGGTCGCCGTGGGCTCTGCGCTAAGTCCTTCGACCACCGGGGTCCAGACATTCCGTGCAGCCAGTCCAGGGTTAGGGTTAGGGTTAAGGCTAGGGTTGGGGTAGGGTGATAGGGTTAGGGCTAGGGTTATATAGGGGTTAGGGCTAGGGTTATAGGGTTTAGGGGTTACGGTTAGGGTTAAC
>NW_026889973.1:32500-35000 GCF_033153115.1 Saccostrea echinata
CCTCGACCAGCTCGGCGCACGGTCGGTGCAGCCAGGTCGAGGGGCAGAGCGCGCAAGCCAGCCGGCCGTCTCCCTCGACCAGCTCGGCGCACGGTCGGTGCAGCCAGGTCGAGGGGCAGAGAGCGCAGGCCGGCCGGCCGTCTCCCTCGACCAGTTCGGCAGACGGTCGGTGCAGGCCGTCGAGGCAGCCGGCCGTCTCCCTCGACCAGCTCTACACACGGTCGGTGCAGGCAGGTCGAGGGGCAGAGCGCGCAGGCCGGCCGGCCGTCTCCCTCGACCAGCTGGGCACACGGTCGCTGCAGAACGTCGAGCCAGCCGGCCGTCCCCCTCGACCAGCTCGGCACACGGTCGGTGCGGCCAGGTCGACGGGCAGAGAGCGCAGGCCGGCCGGCCGTCTCCCTCGACCAGTTCGGCAGAAGGTCGGTGCAGGCCGTCGAGGCAGCCGGCCGTCTCCTTCGACCAGCTCTACACACGGTCGGTGCAGGCAGGTCGAGGGGCAGAGCGCGCAGGCCGGCCGGCCGTCTCCCTCGACCAGCTGGGCACACGGTCGCTGTAGAACGTCGAGCCAGCCGGCCGTCCCCCTCGACCAGCTCGGCACACGGTCGGTGCAGGCCGTCGAGCCAGCCGGCCGTCTCCCTCGACCAGCTCGGCGCACGGTCGGTGCAGCCAGGTCGAGGGGCAGAGCGCGCAGGCCGGCCGGCCGTCTCCCTCGACCAGCTCGGCACACGGTCGGTGCAGCCAGGTCGAGGGCCCGAGAGCGCAGGCCGGCCGGCCGTCCACCTCGACCAGCTCGGCACACGGTCGGTGCAGACCGTCGAGGCAGCCGGCCGTCTCCCTCGACCAGCTCTACACACGGTCGGTGCAGCCAGGTCGAGGGCCCGAGAGCGCAGGCCGGCCGGCCGTCCACCTCGACCAGCTCGGCACACGGTCGGTGCAGACCGTCGAGGCAGCCGGCCGTCTCCCTCGACCAGCTCGGCGCACGGTCGGTGCGGCCAGGTCGAGGGGCCGAGAGCGCAGGCCGGCCGTCCGTCCCCCTCGACCAGCTGGGCACACGGTCGCTGCAGAACGTCGAGCCAGCCGGCCGTCTCCCCCGACCAGCTCGGCGCACGGTCGGTGCAGCCAGGTCGAGGGGCAGAGAGCGCAGGCCGGCCGGCCGTCTCCCTCGACCAGCTCGGCTCACGGTCGGTGCAGCCAGGTCGAGGGCCCGAGAGCGCAGGCCGGCCGGCCGTCGCCCTCGACCAGCTCGGCACACGGTCGGTGCAGGCAGGTCGAGGGGCAGAGCGCGCAGGCCGGCCGGCCGTCTCCCTCGACCAGCTCTACACACGGTCGGTGCAGGCAGGTCGAGGGACAGAGCGCTCAGGCCGGCCGGCCGTCTCCCTCGACCAGCTCGGCAGACGGTCGGTGCAGACCGTCGAGGCAGCCGGCCGTCTCCCTCGACCAGCTCGGCACACGGTCGGTGCAGGCCGGTCGAGGGGCAGAGAGCGCAGGCCGACCGTCCGTCCCCCTCGACCAAGTTGCACGAAAAAAAAACAAAAGAAATAATGGAATTGTCACTTAAGCTTTCCGAGGATCCCAGCCGGCAGACTGCCTCGACCCGCTCGGCAGACAGTCAGTGCGGTCCTCCATTCCTCCGATTTCGACCCCAGACTCAAGGTCCTGTAAAGTGTATACCCCAACTACCCCACCATCTGAGTTGGAATTTCGGTCAATTACAAAAGTCGCTTTTCCCCGCATTCGGACCATATCTTTCATAATTATAAGAGTTAAGAGACCAAACCTTCAGGAAAGTTTTTCTGGGGTCTGGTCTACAATCCCTGAAAAATTGGTGCCCCGGGGGGGTCGGGTTCGGGAGGTATGAAAAAAATCTACATTGTCACTGACTTGGAACTTTCCGACCTCATTGCCATTTTGATTGTATCTTTCGTACTCTTGGGCGTAAGTGGGTGTTCTTGGTATCGAAATGTTCGTCTGGACAAGAGGAAAAAAACTACGTACTACACTCCTCCCCATCATGCACAGAAATATTTCACATTGAAAAAAGGAAGTGTCACTTAAGCTTTTCTCCAAAAAGACATATTTTCAAAAATTCACTCCTCGAACCCTGGGACACACAGGTCCAATTTATCCCCCCAGGATTGTAGCCCTTGTCAAGGCCTTTCCTTTGATACCAAACAGGTCCACCTACTCCAAGGCCTAAGCCGTGCACTCTCAAAATGGCAATTTTACTCTGAAAAAATGGAAGCCACTTAAGCTATGCGAGGGGCCCAGCGCGCAGGCAAGCCGGCAGTCTCCCTCGGTCAGCTCGGCAGACGGTCGGTGTACCCAGTCGAGGGGCCCAGCGCCTCGATTAAGTTGCACTGAAAAAAAAAAAAAAGGAAGTGTCACTTCAGGTATCCGAGGGGCGCAGCGCGCAGGCCAGCCGGCAGTCTCCCTCGACCGGCTCGGCCGACAAGTCGGTGCAGCCAAGTCGAAGGGCCTAGCGCGCCGATAGGCCGGCAGT
>NW_026889974.1:0-49900 GCF_033153115.1 Saccostrea echinata
AACGAAGATGAACTATCTAGGTCATGAACTATCTAGGTCAAATGAAAGTGAAAGTGAAAGTCATGGATAGAAGTAATAGTAAAGGAAATAGTGGAATTTTCCGAAGCTCATAACTTTCTTATTTATCGTCGGATTCAGACGAGTTTGGTGTCGTTGGAAAGCTAAGAAAACGGACAACACGACTAAGTCAGAAGCGTAAAACCCAGGTGCCAGGAAAAGGGAGAAAAAGTGGCTTCTTATTTACACCAAAGATTGTGCTTAGAAATGGACAAATTGAGAAATTTTGACCATTTTCAACCTCCCATATCTGGAGAATGGCATGCAATCGACACACCGCACTTATGTCAGTGATACACCCCGATAGGGACTCCTAGAAGCTGCAAAGAGTTAGTAGAAATACTTTCTCCCTCAAAAGATATTATAGACTGAACATGCGGAAAATGTACAAAAGTCTTAGAAAATGTGAGACAGGGGTTGGACGGTTCTTTGTGGTCAGCTCCAGACAAGCTGAACGTTGCTGAGGAGGTCTCAGTGAGTACTTTTCAAGTGCCCAGGAAACTGGTTATGCTCGGAGAGGAGGTAAACTTGCGTTCCGCGCTAAGTTCTCTTTGGGCTGATATCTGGAAAAGGGTGAGAGATAGAGGCCCTAAAGTCAGTACATTAAAGATTAAGAAGACTTCAAGGAATCCACATACCAAAGCTCAGCCTCAGTGCTCCAAGGGCATGCAACCTATGGGTATATGAAGAAAATGTTCTGTAATTCCAGTTGGACCAAAAGACGACGTCGGCGGAAGTCGAAAATTTGGGACGAAAGGAAACTCCTCTTTTCATGAAAGGTCCAGTAGCTCTTGAAATCCTTACCTCAATCCTTCTCTCTGAAATGACCAAAAACTGCTCAGAAGAGGTGGAAAATTGACGCCAAATTGAAAGGTCCGTATCTCTCTTAGTTTTCAGGCGATTTTCAAATTCTTGGTGTCATTGAAAAGGTCTTGGCAAGTTCTGTCAACAAACCGAAGATGGTTATTAGAGGTTAAAGAGGAAAAAAGTTGCGAGGGTTGAAAGATGTCTGTGTATGCAGCGTGGGTACACCTAGGCAATATCTGCTCTAGAAAGCCTCAAGAAAAGTGGCTAATTGTTCTGAGCGTTATGGCTATGGATAGATGTTGTCAAGAGCTTTCTGACAAGCCCAAGATCTTGAAAATCCATAACGAAATAAAGATCTTCTGCCGTTTGCAAGCATATAAAAGAAAATCGCCTGTCATTCTACTTTTTGCTCTCTAGAACGACAAGTGCATGACATCAGCGTAAAGAGCTCTTCAAGACCTTTCCAAAAACACCAAGAACGCTGACATCGGAGTAGTCTGTCAAAAGATATGAGCAAAAAACGAAAAGTAAGTGTTTGCAGGGGGTTAAAGTCAGGGTTAGTGGGGGTTAGGGTTAGGGTTAGTGTTAGGGTAAGGGTTAGGGTTAGTGGGGTTAGAGTTAGTGGGGTTAGTGGGTTTAGGGTTAGGGTTAGTGGGGTTAGGGTTAGTGGGGTTAGCGGGGTTAGTGGGGTTAGCGGGGTTAGGGTTAGTGGGGTTAGGGTTAGTGGGTGTTAGGGTTAGGGTTAGGGTTAGGGTTAGGGTTAGGGTTAGGGTTAGGGTTAGGGTTAGGGTTAGGGTTAGGGTTAGGGTAAGGGCACTTTGACGTGTTGCGGGTGCGGGATTGCGGGACTCCGCCTATTTTATCACGTGATTGTCAATCATTTCATTGTGAAAGTAGGTGTTTTCTTGCAGAATTTCTTTCGATTTGGACGTTTATATACTGTTGTGTTTTTAATGGGTGATTTTTTTGATGTAAGGTAATATTTCATTTGATTTTTTTAATTGCTAATTATCATGTATTGGTTGAGTAAGCAACGGCATCTTTTTTAAGGAAGTAATGCATAATCTTGCCTTATTTTTGCATTAAAAATTTACGGAAGTATAATGAATTTTTTGTGTTTAAGAGGACAAAGTTTATGTATATTTTTTTGTGTTCTTCAATAGTACCTGGTAATTTAAAGTGTATTTTCAAAGGTTAATTAGGATATATTCCTTTTAATTACACAATAAGAACATATTGATTGAAATTAAGGTCATTTAAGTAAACTTCAAATGATGCTGAGTATGCACACCAGTGTACTCGGGTATACCCTAGGTATACCCGGGTTTAACCCAGGGTATACTCGGGTTTTACCCAGGGTATACCCGGGTTTAACCCAGGGTATACCCGGGTTTAACCCGGGTTATACCCGGGTTTAACCCAAGATATACCCGGGTTTAACCCAGGATAATCAAGGGTTAAACCCAGGATATACCCGGGTATAACCCAGGATATACCCGGGTATAACCCAGGATATACCCGGGTATAACCCAGGATATACCTGGGTATTACCCAGGTATAATCAAGGATATATCTGGGTTTAACCCATGATAAACCCGAGTATAATCCAAGATATACACGGGTTTAACCCATGTTAAACCCGGGTATAACCCAGGGAAAACTTGGCCGTGATACAGGGTGAATATTATTGTGAAACCCAGGTATACGATGGGTTTACTTTGGTTTTCTACAGGTTTTTTACTCTTTATTCATATTTATTTTACTTAATGAGTATGAGAGCATATTTTTTTGCTTTCCAACGTTGTGAAGTAGGATCTTTTAATATTGTTAGTACAATTTTCAGCATATAAATTTTTTTCTGGATTTTACATCTTCTGCAAAGGGTACCATTTTAATATAACTGATTAAAGAGACCTTCTATTATGTTAGATAAGTAAAGTTAGCTTTATTTAAATGTATATAAAATTGAATCAATATGACTGGAACTTTTTTTTATTTAAAGATGAATACCGAGGAAGATGAGCAGACTTTTGCGGAAACTGTGATGGAGAACATGAACTTAGCGAATAGGTATTATCCTGTGAGCGAGTCACCCATGTTATTCTTAAAAAGAGATAAACGGGTATTCGTAAGAAGCGTGACAGTTGACGAAGCAGAAAGAGATGTTTGGCTTCAGTACACTTTTGATATTGATGGATGTGTTATTGAACTGAAGAATTTAAATGGAATACGAATGCCAGTTAGACATATAACACTCTTTCCGAATGAGAATGGCAGTTTACGTGAGATTAGAAGCACTTTAAAGAAACATGTAACAGAATATTCTAAAAGCGAGCTTATGAATTTCAGCAGCTCTTTAGGGTTTCAATTGTTTGACGAAAGAGGATGGGAGTGCTGGATAGCCATGATACCTGTACACAAGAAAGGTTCTGTAGCTTTTCCGAAACAGATAATCAGACAACAAACATGTAATTCATGATGGGTTGTTTAATGACAAGGTTAAAAATGAATGGCTTAAATTGACCTAAATCAATGTGAATTGTTTCAGTTCTTGTATTATGGACATAATTGATTTTTTTCTCGTATTTTGTCAGATCATTCTGTCATTTGACAGCAAGATTGTAAGATAATCACTGAATTGTATCTATTGCTGTGTACTTTTTAATAAGGAATATTAAAAAATGATCAAAGCACAGATTGAAAAATAATAAATAAATGATTGTTATATGAAATAGTTGTTTATTTTAAACCAAAAAAAATGCAAAGGTGCATGAATTAAATATTCGGATTACAATTTAATTTTGATTTTTAGGTTGCATTGACTTTTCTGTTAAATTGGGTCCAAAAATTCTTTTTCCAGATATTATGTGATAGTAAATTACCTGAATGATCTCTACAATAAGGGTTTACTCTGTGTGACAATTTGAACTTCATGCTTCTGGAGAGAATTGTTATGATAATTAATTATATTAAAAATCAATTACAATAAGCAGATATGAAGACATAAGACATCTGAAAACATAAGGATTTAAGATTTCTTAGGGCTCATTTAATTGAACATTATCTATTATTATTACTTAAGAATATCAACAATACATATGAAGTTAAGAATGATGAACAAAGTATTAACAAGAAAACAAAGACTGAAAAAAGGGCTACATCAAGGTTATTCCTTACACTTCCGCGTTTGGATAGATTTAAAAACTCATGCAAATGAACTTTGTATAACTATCATTCAACCCCAATCGGAACAACAGATATGAGGTTTATGGAGATAAAACTGGATGAACACTGCAAGAAAGGGTTAACTCGGACTCATCCATTTAAAGTCCGGGTTCGGGAAGGTTTAAGCGTTCATTCGATTAAACATCATCTACTTATATTACAACCCAAATATAAACACCAGATATGAAGTTTAAAGGGATAACCCTGAATGGACCCTAAAAATCAGGGTTAACTCAGGGTTGACCCTTTAACTTCCGGGTTCGGGAAGGGTTGAGGGTTCATTCGATTCAACACCATCTCCTTTACTTACAACTGGAATATGAACACCGGATATGAAGGTTAAAGGGATAACCCTGGATAAATCCTAAAAATCAGGGTTAAGTCAGGGTTGACCCTTTAACTTCCGGGTTAGGGTTAGGGTTAGGGTTAGGGTTAGGGTAAGGGTTAGGGTTAGGGTTAGGGTTAGGGTCAGGGTCAGGGTCAGGGTCAGGGTTAGGGTTAGGGTTAGGGTCAGGGTTAGGGTTAGGGTTAGGGTCAGGGTTAGGGTTAGGGTTAGGGTTAGGGTTAGGGTTTGGGTTAGGGTTAGGGTCAGGGTTAGGGTTAGTGGGGGTTGGGGTTAGTGGGGTTAGGGTTAGTGGGGGTTAGGGTTAGTGGGGTTAGCGGGGTTAGTGGGGTTAGCGGGGTTAGTGGGGTTAGGGTTAGGGTTAGTGGGGTTAGTGGGGTTAGCGGGGTTAGTGGGGTTAGCGGGGTTAGTGGGGTTAGGGTTAGTGGGGGTTAGTGTTAGGGTTAATTGGGGTTAGGGTTAGTGGGGTTAGGGTTAGGGTATAGGTACAAAACGAAGATGAACTATCTAGGTCATGAACTATCTAGGTCAAATGAAAGTGAAAGTCATGGATAGAAGTAATAGTAAAGGAAATAGTGGAATTTTCCGAAGCTCATAACTTTCTTATTTATCGTCGGATTAAGACGAGTTTGGTGTCGTTGGAAAGCTAAGAAAACGGACAACACGACTAAGTCAGAAGCGTAAAACCCAGGTGCCAGGAAAAGGGAGAAAAAGTGGCTTCTTATTTACACCAAAGATTGTGCTTAGAAATGGACAAATTGAGAAATTTTGACCATTTTCAACCTCCCATATCTGGAGAATGGCATGCAATCGACACACCGCACTTATGTCAGTGATACACCCCGATAGGGACTCCTAGAAGCTGCAAAGAGTTAGTAGAAATACTTTCTCCCTCAAAAGATATTATAGACTGAACATGCGGAAAATGTACAAAAGTCTTAGAAAATGTGAGACAGGGGTTGGACGGTTCTTTGTGGTCAGCTCCAGACAAGCTGAACGTTGCTGAGGAGGTCTCAGTGAGTACTTTTCAAGTGCCCAGGAAACTGGTTATGCTCGGAGAGGAGGTAAACTTGCGTTCCGCGCTAAGTTCTCTTTGGGCTTATATCTGGAAAAGGGTGAGAGATAGAGGCCCTAAAGTCGTACATTAAAGATTAAGAAGACTTCAAGGAATCCACATACCAAAGCTCAGCCTCAGTGCTCCAAGGGCATGCAACCTATGGGTATATGAAGAAAATGTTCTGTAATTCCAGTTGGACCAAAAGACGACGTCGGCGGAAGTCGAAAATTTGGGACGAAAGGAAACTCCTCTTTTCATGAAAGGTCCAGTAGCTCTTGAAATCCTTACCTCAATCCTTCTCTCTGAAATGACCAAAAACTGCTCAGAAGAGGTGGAAAATTGACGCCAAATTGAAAGGTCCGTATCTCTCTTAGTTTTCAGGCGATTTTCAAATTCTTGGTGTCATTGAAAAGGTCTTGGCAAGTTCTGTCAACAAACCGAAGATGGTTATTAGAGGTTAAAGAGGAAAAAAGTTGCGAGGGTTGAAAGATGTCTGTGTATGCAGCGTGGGTACACCTAGGCAATATCTGCTCTAGAAAGCCTCAAGAAAAGTGGCTAATTGTTCTGAGCGTTATGGCTATGGATAGATGTTGTCAAGAGCTTTCTGACAAGCCCAAGATCTTGAAAATCCATAACGAAATAAAGATCTTCTGCCGTTTGCAAGCATATAAAAGAAAATCGCCTGTCATTCTACTTTTTGCTCTCTAGAACGACAAGTGCATGACATCAGCGTAAAGAGCTCTTCAAGACCTTTCCAAAAACACCAAGAACGCTGACATCGGAGTAGTCTGTCAAAAGATATGAGCAAAAAACGAAAAGTAAGTGTTTGCAGGGGGTTAAAGTCAGGGTTAGTGGGGGTTAGGGTTAGGGTTAGTGTTAGGGTAAGGGTTAGGGTTAGTGGGGTTAGAGTTAGTGGGGTTAGTGGGTTTAGGGTTAGGGTTAGTGGGGTTAGGGTTAGTGGGGTTAGCGGGGTTAGTGGGGTTAGCGGGGTTAGGGTTAGTGGGGTTAGGGTTAGTGGGTGTTAGGGTTAGGGTTAGTGGGGTTAGGGTTAGTGGGGTTAGCGGGGTTAGCGGGGTTAGGGTTAGTGGGGTTAGGGTTAGTGGGTGTTAGGGTTAGTGGGGTTAGGGTTAGTGGGGTTAGTGGGGTTAGCGGGGTTAGGGTTAGGGTTAGTGGGGTTAGTGGGGTTAGGGTTAATGGGGTTAGGGTTAGGGGTTAGGATTGGGGTTTGGGTTAGGGTAAGGGTATAGGTACAAAACGAAGATGAACTATCTAGGTCATGAACTATCTAGGTCAAATGAAAGTGAAAGTGAAAGTCATGGATAGAAGTAATAGTAAAGGAAATAGTGGAATTTTCCGAAGCTCATAACTTTCTTATTTATCGTCGGATTAAGACGAGTTTGGTGTCGTTGGAAAGCTAAGAAAACGGACAACACGACTAAGTCAGAAGCGTAAAACCCAGGTGCCAGGAAAAGGGAGAAAAAGTGGCTTCTTATTTACACCAAAGATTGTGCTTAGAAATGGACAAATTGAGAAATTTTGACCATTTTCAACCTCCCATATCTGGAGAATGGCATGCAATCGACACACCGCACTTATGTCAGTGATACACCCCGATAGGGACTCCTAGAAGCTGCAAAGAGTTAGTAGAAATACTTTCTCCCTCAAAAGATATTATAGACTGAACATGCGGAAAATGTACAAAAGTCTTAGAAAATGTGAGACAGGGGTTGGACGGTTCTTTGTGGTCAGCTCCAGACAAGCTGAACGTTGCTGAGGAGGTCTCAGTGAGTACTTTTCAAGTGCCCAGGAAACTGGTTATGCTCGGAGAGGAGGTAAACTTGCGTTCCGCGCTAAGTTCTCTTTGGGCTGATATCTGGAAAAGGGTGAGAGATAGAGGCCCTAAAGTCGTACATTAAAGATTAAGAAGACTTCAAGGAATCCACATACCAAAGCTCAGCCTCAGTGCTCCAAGGGCATGCAACCTATGGGTATATGAAGAAAATGTTCTGTAATTCCAGTTGGACCAAAAGACGACGTCGGCGGAAGTCGAAAATTTGGGACGAAAGGAAACTCCTCTTTTCATGAAAGGTCCAGTAGCTCTTGAAATCCTTACCTCAATCCTTCTCTCTGAAATGACCAAAAACTGCTCAGAAGAGGTGGAAAATTGACGCCAAATTGAAAGGTCCGTATCTCTCTTAGTTTTCAGGCGATTTTCAAATTCTTGGTGTCATTGAAAAGGTCTTGGCAAGTTCTGTCAACAAACCGAAGATGGTTATTAGAGGTTAAAGAGGAAAAAAGTTGCGAGGGTTGAAAGATGTCTGTGTATGCAGCGTGGGTACACCTAGGCAATATCTGCTCTAGAAAGCCTCAAGAAAAGTGGCTAATTGTTCTGAGCGTTATGGCTATGGATAGATGTTGTCAAGAGCTTTCTGACAAGCCCAAGATCTTGAAAATCCATAACGAAATAAAGATCTTCTGCCGTTTGCAAGCATATAAAAGAAAATCGCCTGTCATTCTACTTTTTGCTCTCTAGAACGACAAGTGCATGACATCAGCGTAAAGAGCTCTTCAAGACCTTTCCAAAAACACCAAGAACGCTGACATCGGAGTAGTCTGTCAAAAGATATGAGCAAAAAACGAAAAGTAAGTGTTTGCAGGGGGTTAAAGTCAGGGTTAGTGGGGGTTAGGGTTAGGGTTAGTGTTAGGGTAAGGGTTAGGGTTAGTGGGGTTAGAGTTAGTGGGGTTAGTGGGTTTAGGGTTAGGGTTAGTGGGGTTAGGGTTAGTGGGGTTAGCGGGGTTAGTGGGGTTAGCGGGGTTAGGGTTAGTGGGGTTAGGGTTAGTGGGTGTTAGGGTTAGGGTTAGTGGGGTTAGGGTTAGTGGGGTTAGCGGGGTTAGCGGGGTTAGGGTTAGTGGGGTTAGGGTTAGTGGGTGTTAGGGTTAGTGGGGTTAGGGTTAGTGGGGTTAGTGGGGTTAGCGGGGTTAGGGTTAGGGTTAGTGGGGTTAGTGGGGTTAGGGTTAATGGGGTTAGGGTTAGGGGTTAGGATTGGGGTTTGGGTTAGGGTAAGGGTATAGGTACAAAACGAAGATGAACTATCTAGGTCATGAACTATCTAGGTCAAATGAAAGTGAAAGTGAAAGTCATGGATAGAAGTAATAGTAAAGGAAATAGTGGAATTTTCCGAAGCTCATAACTTTCTTATTTATCGTCGGATTAAGACGAGTTTGGTGTCGTTGGAAAGCTAAGAAAACGGACAACACGACTAAGTCAGAAGCGTAAAACCCAGGTGCCAGGAAAAGGGAGAAAAAGTGGCTTCTTATTTACACCAAAGATTGTGCTTAGAAATGGACAAATTGAGAAATTTTGACCATTTTCAACCTCCCATATCTGGAGAATGGCATGCAATCGACACACCGCACTTATGTCAGTGATACACCCCGATAGGGACTCCTAGAAGCTGCAAAGAGTTAGTAGAAATACTTTCTCCCTCAAAAGATATTATAGACTGAACATGCGGAAAATGTACAAAAGTCTTAGAAAATGTGAGACAGGGGTTGGACGGTTCTTTGTGGTCAGCTCCAGACAAGCTGAACGTTGCTGAGGAGGTCTCAGTGAGTACTTTTCAAGTGCCCAGGAAACTGGTTATGCTCGGAGAGGAGGTAAACTTGCGTTCCGCGCTAAGTTCTCTTTGGGCTGATATCTGGAAAAGGGTGAGAGATAGAGGCCCTAAAGTCAGTACATTAAAGATTAAGAAGACTTCAAGGAATCCACATACCAAAGCTCAGCCTCAGTGCTCCAAGGGCATGCAACCTATGGGTATATGAAGAAAATGTTCTGTAATTCCAGTTGGACCAAAAGACGACGTCGGCGGAAGTCGAAAATTTGGGACGAAAGGAAACTCCTCTTTTCATGAAAGGTCCAGTAGCTCTTGAAATCCTTACCTCAATCCTTCTCTCTGAAATGACCAAAAACTGCTCAGAAGAGGTGGAAAATTGACGCCAAATTGAAAGGTCCGTATCTCTCTTAGTTTTCAGGCGATTTTCAAATTCTTGGTGTCATTGAAAAGGTCTTGGCAAGTTCTGTCAACAAACCGAAGATGGTTATTAGAGGTTAAAGAGGAAAAAAGTTGCGAGGGTTGAAAGATGTCTGTGTATGCAGCGTGGGTACACCTAGGCAATATCTGCTCTAGAAAGCCTCAAGAAAAGTGGCTAATTGTTCTGAGCGTTATGGCTATGGATAGATGTTGTCAAGAGCTTTCTGACAAGCCCAAGATCTTGAAAATCCATAACGAAATAAAGATCTTCTGCCGTTTGCAAGCATATAAAAGAAAATCGCCTGTCATTCTACTTTTTGCTCTCTAGAACGACAAGTGCATGACATCAGCGTAAAGAGCTCTTCAAGACCTTTCCAAAAACACCAAGAACGCTGACATCGGAGTAGTCTGTCAAAAGATATGAGCAAAAAACGAAAAGTAAGTGTTTGCAGGGGGTTAAAGTCAGGGTTAGTGGGGGTTAGGGTTAGGGTTAGTGTTAGGGTAAGGGTTAGGGTTAGTGGGGTTAGAGTTAGTGGGGTTAGTGGGTTTAGGGTTAGGGTTAGTGGGGTTAGGGTTAGTGGGGTTAGCGGGGTTAGTGGGGTTAGCGGGGTTAGGGTTAGTGGGGTTAGGGTTAGTGGGTGTTAGGGTTAGGGTTAGTGGGGTTAGGGTTAGTGGGGTTAGCGGGGTTAGCGGGGTTAGGGTTAGTGGGGTTAGGGTTAGTGGGTGTTAGGGTTAGTGGGGTTAGGGTTAGTGGGGTTAGTGGGGTTAGCGGGGTTAGGGTTAGGGTTAGTGGGGTTAGTGGGGTTAGGGTTAATGGGGTTAGGGTTAGGGGTTAGGATTGGGGTTTGGGTTAGGGTAAGGGTATAGGTACAAAACGAAGATGAACTATCTAGGTCATGAACTATCTAGGTCAAATGAAAGTGAAAGTGAAAGTCATGGATAGAAGTAATAGTAAAGGAAATAGTGGAATTTTCCGAAGCTCATAACTTTCTTATTTATCGTCGGATTAAGACGAGTTTGGTGTCGTTGGAAAGCTAAGAAAACGGACAACACGACTAAGTCAGAAGCGTAAAACCCAGGTGCCAGGAAAAGGGAGAAAAAGTGGCTTCTTATTTACACCAAAGATTGTGCTTAGAAATGGACAAATTGAGAAATTTTGACCATTTTCAACCTCCCATATCTGGAGAATGGCATGCAATCGACACACCGCACTTATGTCAGTGATACACCCCGATAGGGACTCCTAGAAGCTGCAAAGAGTTAGTAGAAATACTTTCTCCCTCAAAAGATATTATAGACTGAACATGCGGAAAATGTACAAAAGTCTTAGAAAATGTGAGACAGGGGTTGGACGGTTCTTTGTGGTCAGCTCCAGACAAGCTGAACGTTGCTGAGGAGGTCTCAGTGAGTACTTTTCAAGTGCCCAGGAAACTGGTTATGCTCGGAGAGGAGGTAAACTTGCGTTCCGCGCTAAGTTCTCTTTGGGCTGATATCTGGAAAAGGGTGAGAGATAGAGGCCCTAAAGTCAGTACATTAAAGATTAAGAAGACTTCAAGGAATCCACATACCAAAGCTCAGCCTCAGTGCTCCAAGGGCATGCAACCTATGGGTATATGAAGAAAATGTTCTGTAATTCCAGTTGGACCAAAAGACGACGTCGGCGGAAGTCGAAAATTTGGGACGAAAGGAAACTCCTCTTTTCATGAAAGGTCCAGTAGCTCTTGAAATCCTTACCTCAATCCTTCTCTCTGAAATGACCAAAAACTGCTCAGAAGAGGTGGAAAATTGACGCCAAATTGAAAGGTCCGTATCTCTCTTAGTTTTCAGGCGATTTTCAAATTCTTGGTGTCATTGAAAAGGTCTTGGCAAGTTCTGTCAACAAACCGAAGATGGTTATTAGAGGTTAAAGAGGAAAAAAGTTGCGAGGGTTGAAAGATGTCTGTGTATGCAGCGTGGGTACACCTAGGCAATATCTGCTCTAGAAAGCCTCAAGAAAAGTGGCTAATTGTTCTGAGCGTTATGGCTATGGATAGATGTTGTCAAGAGCTTTCTGACAAGCCCAAGATCTTGAAAATCCATAACGAAATAAAGATCTTCTGCCGTTTGCAAGCATATAAAAGAAAATCGCCTGTCATTCTACTTTTTGCTCTCTAGAACGACAAGTGCATGACATCAGCGTAAAGAGCTCTTCAAGACCTTTCCAAAAACACCAAGAACGCTGACATCGGAGTAGTCTGTCAAAAGATATGAGCAAAAAACGAAAAGTAAGTGTTTGCAGGGGGTTAAAGTCAGGGTTAGTGGGGGTTAGGGTTAGGGTTAGTGTTAGGGTAAGGGTTAGGGTTAGTGGGGTTAGAGTTAGTGGGGTTAGTGGGTTTAGGGTTAGGGTTAGTGGGGTTAGGGTTAGTGGGGTTAGCGGGGTTAGTGGGGTTAGCGGGGTTAGGGTTAGTGGGGTTAGGGTTAGTGGGTGTTAGGGTTAGGGTTAGTGGGGTTAGGGTTAGTGGGGTTAGCGGGGTTAGCGGGGTTAGGGTTAGTGGGGTTAGGGTTAGTGGGTGTTAGGGTTAGTGGGGTTAGGGTTAGTGGGGTTAGTGGGGTTAGCGGGGTTAGGGTTAGGGTTAGTGGGGTTAGTGGGGTTAGGGTTAATGGGGTTAGGGTTAGGGGTTAGGATTGGGGTTTGGGTTAGGGTAAGGGTATAGGTACAAAACGAAGATGAACTATCTAGGTCATGAACTATCTAGGTCAAATGAAAGTGAAAGTGAAAGTCATGGATAGAAGTAATAGTAAAGGAAATAGTGGAATTTTCCGAAGCTCATAACTTTCTTATTTATCGTCGGATTAAGACGAGTTTGGTGTCGTTGGAAAGCTAAGAAAACGGACAACACGACTAAGTCAGAAGCGTAAAACCCAGGTGCCAGGAAAAGGGAGAAAAAGTGGCTTCTTATTTACACCAAAGATTGTGCTTAGAAATGGACAAATTGAGAAATTTTGACCATTTTCAACCTCCCATATCTGGAGAATGGCATGCAATCGACACACCGCACTTATGTCAGTGATACACCCCGATAGGGACTCCTAGAAGCTGCAAAGAGTTAGTAGAAATACTTTCTCCCTCAAAAGATATTATAGACTGAACATGCGGAAAATGTACAAAAGTCTTAGAAAATGTGAGACAGGGGTTGGACGGTTCTTTGTGGTCAGCTCCAGACAAGCTGAACGTTGCTGAGGAGGTCTCAGTGAGTACTTTTCAAGTGCCCAGGAAACTGGTTATGCTCGGAGAGGAGGTAAACTTGCGTTCCGCGCTAAGTTCTCTTTGGGCTGATATCTGGAAAAGGGTGAGAGATAGAGGCCCTAAAGTCAGTACATTAAAGATTAAGAAGACTTCAAGGAATCCACATACCAAAGCTCAGCCTCAGTGCTCCAAGGGCATGCAACCTATGGGTATATGAAGAAAATGTTCTGTAATTCCAGTTGGACCAAAAGACGACGTCGGCGGAAGTCGAAAATTTGGGACGAAAGGAAACTCCTCTTTTCATGAAAGGTCCAGTAGCTCTTGAAATCCTTACCTCAATCCTTCTCTCTGAAATGACCAAAAACTGCTCAGAAGAGGTGGAAAATTGACGCCAAATTGAAAGGTCCGTATCTCTCTTAGTTTTCAGGCGATTTTCAAATTCTTGGTGTCATTGAAAAGGTCTTGGCAAGTTCTGTCAACAACCCGAAGATGGTTATTAGAGGTTAAAGAGGAAAAAAGTTGCGAGGGTTGAAAGATGTCTGTGTATGCAGCGTGGGTACACCTAGGCAATATCTGCTCTAGAAAGCCTCAAGAAAAGTGGCTAATTGTTCTGAGCGTTATGGCTATGGATAGATGTTGTCAAGAGCTTTCTGACAAGCCCAAGATCTTGAAAATCCATAACGAAATAAAGATCTTCTGCCGTTTGCAAGCATATAAAAGAAAATCG
Organism: Saccostrea echinata; assembly: GCF_033153115.1. NCBI lineage: Eukaryota > Metazoa > Mollusca > Bivalvia > Ostreida > Ostreidae > Saccostrea > Saccostrea echinata. The sequence continues at coordinate 13,474 of NW_026889974.1, forward strand.
CCTGTCATTCTACTTTTTGCTCTCTAGAACGACAAGTGCATGACATCAGCGTAAAGAGCTCTTCAAGACCTTTCCAAAAACACCAAGAACGCTGACATCGGAGTAGTCTGTCAAAAGATATGAGCAAAAAACGAAAAGTAAGTGTTTGCAGGGGGTTAAAGTCAGGGTTAGTGGGGGTTAGGGTTAGGGTTAGTGTTAGGGTAAGGGTTAGGGTTAGTGGGGTTAGTGGGTTTAGGGTTAGGGTTAGGGTTAGTGGGGTTAGTGGGGTTAGGGTTAGTGGGGTTAGGGTTAATGGGGTTAGTGGGGTTAGGGTTAATGGGGTTAGTGGGGTTAGTGGGTTTAGGGTTAGGGTTAGTGGGGTTAGTGGGGTTAGGGTTAGTGGGGTTAGGGTTAATGGGGTTAGTGGGGTTAGGGTTAATGGGGTTAGTGGGATTAGGGTTAATGGGGTTAGTGGGGTTAGAGTTAGTGGGGTTAGTGGGTTTTAGGTTAGGGTTAGGGTTAGTGGGGTTAGTGGGGTTAGGGTTAGTGGGGTTAGGGTTAATGGGGTTAGTGGGGTTAGGGTTAATGGGGTTAGTGGGGTTAGGGTTAGTGGGGTTAGTGGGGTTAGGGTTAGGGTTAGGGTAGGGTATAGGTACAAAACGAAGATGAACTATCTAGGTCATGAACTATCTAGGTCAAATGAAAGTGAAAGTGAAAGTCATGGATAGAAGTAATAGTAAAGGAAATAGTGGAATTTTCCGAAGCTCATAACTTTCTTATTTATCGTCGGATTAAGACGAGTTTGGTGTCGTTGGAAAGCTAAGAAAACGGACAACACGACTAAGTCAGAAGCGTAAAACCCAGGTGCCAGGAAAAGGGAGAAAAAGTGGCTTCTTATTTACACCAAAGATTGTGCTTAGAAATGGACAAATTGAGAAATTTTGACCATTTTCAACCTCCCATATCTGGAGAATGGCATGCAATCGACACACCGCACTTATGTCAGTGATACACCCCGATAGGGACTCCTAGAAGCTGCAAAGAGTTAGTAGAAATACTTTCTCCCTCAAAAGATATTATAGACTGAACATGCGGAAAATGTACAAAAGTCTTAGAAAATGTGAGACAGGGGTTGGACGGTTCTTTGTGGTCAGCTCCAGACAAGCTGAACGTTGCTGAGGAGGTCTCAGTGAGTACTTTTCAAGTGCCCAGGAAACTGGTTATGCTCGGAGAGGAGGTAAACTTGCGTTCCGCGCTAAGTTCTCTTTGGGCTGATATCTGGAAAAGGGTGAGAGATAGAGGCCCTAAAGTCGTACATTAAAGATTAAGAAGACTTCAAGGAATCCACATACCAAAGCTCAGCCTCAGTGCTCCAAGGGCATGCAACCTATGGGTATATGAAGAAAATGTTCTGTAATTCCAGTTGGACCAAAAGACGACGTCGGCGGAAGTCGAAAATTTGGGACGAAAGGAAACTCCTCTTTTCATGAAAGGTCCAGTAGCTCTTGAAATCCTTACCTCAATCCTTCTCTCTGAAATGACCAAAAACTGCTCAGAAGAGGTGGAAAATTGACGCCAAATTGAAAGGTCCGTATCTCTCTTAGTTTTCAGGCGATTTTCAAATTCTTGGTGTCATTGAAAAGGTCTTGGCAAGTTCTGTCAACAACCCGAAGATGGTTATTAGAGGTTAAAGAGGAAAAAAGTTGCGAGGGTTGAAAGATGTCTGTGTATGCAGCGTGGGTACACCTAGGCAATATCTGCTCTAGAAAGCCTCAAGAAAAGTGGCTAATTGTTCTGAGCGTTATGGCTATGGATAGATGTTGTCAAGAGCTTTCTGACAAGCCCAAGATCTTGAAAATCCATAACGAAATAAAGATCTTCTGCCGTTTGCAAGCATATAAAAGAAAATCGCCTGTCATTCTACTTTTTGCTCTCTAGAACGACAAGTGCATGACATCAGCGTAAAGAGCTCTTCAAGACCTTTCCAAAAACACCAAGAACGCTGACATCGGAGTAGTCTGTCAAAAGATATGAGCAAAAAACGAAAAGTAAGTGTTTGCAGGGGGTTAAAGTCAGGGTTAGTGGGGGTTAGGGTTAGGGTTAGTGTTAGGGTAAGGGTTAGGGTTAGTGGGGTTAGAGTTAGTGGGGTTAGTGGGTTTAGGGTTAGGGTTAGTGGGGTTAGGGTTAGTGGGGTTAGTGGGGTTAGCGGGATTAGTGGGGTTAGCGGGGTTAGGGTTAGTGGGGTTAGGGTTAGTGGGTGTTAGGGTTAGGGTTAGTGGGGTTAGGGTTAGTGGGGTTAGCGGGGTTAGCGGGGTTAGGGTTAGTGGGGTTAGGGTTAGTGGGTGTTAGGGTTAGTGGGGTTAGGGTTAGTGGGGTTAGTGGGGTTAGCGGGGTTAGGGTTAGGGTTAGTGGGGTTAGTGGAGTTAGTGGGGTTAGGGTTAATGGGGTTAGGGTTAGGGGTTAGGATTGGGGTTTGGGTTAGGGTAAGGGTATAGGTACAAAACGAAGATGAACTATCTAGGTCATGAACTATCTAGGTCAAATGAAAGTGAAAGTGAAAGTCATGGATAGAAGTAATAGTAAAGGAAATAGTGGAATTTTCCGAAGCTCATAACTTTCTTATTTATCGTCGGATTAAGACGAGTTTGGTGTCGTTGGAAAGCTAAGAAAACGGACAACACGACTAAGTCAGAAGCGTAAAACCCAGGTGCCAGGAAAAGGGAGAAAAAGTGGCTTCTTATTTACACCAAAGATTGTGCTTAGAAATGGACAAATTGAGAAATTTTGACCATTTTCAACCTCCCATATCTGGAGAATGGCATGCAATCGACACACCGCACTTATGTCAGTGATACACCCCGATAGGGACTCCTAGAAGCTGCAAAGAGTTAGTAGAAATACTTTCTCCCTCAAAAGATATTATAGACTGAACATGCGGAAAATGTACAAAAGTCTTAGAAAATGTGAGACAGGGGTTGGACGGTTCTTTGTGGTCAGCTCCAGACAAGCTGAACGTTGCTGAGGAGGTCTCAGTGAGTACTTTTCAAGTGCCCAGGAAACTGGTTATGCTCGGAGAGGAGGTAAACTTGCGTTCCGCGCTAAGTTCTCTTTGGGCTGATATCTGGAAAAGGGTGAGAGATAGAGGCCCTAAAGTCAGTACATTAAAGATTAAGAAGACTTCAAGGAATCCACATACCAAAGCTCAGCCTCAGTGCTCCAAGGGCATGCAACCTATGGGTATATGAAGAAAATGTTCTGTAATTCCAGTTGGACCAAAAGACGACGTCGGCGGAAGTCGAAAATTTGGGACGAAAGGAAACTCCTCTTTTCATGAAAGGTCCAGTAGCTCTTGAAATCCTTACCTCAATCCTTCTCTCTGAAATGACCAAAAACTGCTCAGAAGAGGTGGAAAATTGACGCCAAATTGAAAGGTCCGTATCTCTCTTAGTTTTCAGGCGATTTTCAAATTCTTGGTGTCATTGAAAAGGTCTTGGCAAGTTCTGTCAACAAACCGAAGATGGTTATTAGAGGTTAAAGAGGAAAAAAGTTGCGAGGGTTGAAAGATGTCTGTGTATGCAGCGTGGGTACACCTAGGCAATATCTGCTCTAGAAAGCCTCAAGAAAAGTGGCTAATTGTTCTGAGCGTTATGGCTATGGATAGATGTTGTCAAGAGCTTTCTGACAAGCCCAAGATCTTGAAAATCCATAACGAAATAAAGATCTTCTGCCGTTTGCAAGCATATAAAAGAAAATCGCCTGTCATTCTACTTTTTGCTCTCTAGAACGACAAGTGCATGACATCAGCGTAAAGAGCTCTTCAAGACCTTTCCAAAAACACCAAGAACGCTGACATCGGAGTAGTCTGTCAAAAGATATGAGCAAAAAACGAAAAGTAAGTGTTTGCAGGGGGTTAAAGTCAGGGTTAGTGGGGGTTAGGGTAAGGGTTAGGGTTAGTGGGGTTAGAGTTAGTGGGGTTAGAGTTAGTGGGGTTAGTGGGTTTAGGGTTAGGGTTAGTGGGGTTAGGGTTAGTGGGGTTAGTGGGGTTAGCGGGATTAGTGGGGTTAGCGGGGTTAGGGTTAGTGGGGTTAGGGTTAGTGGGTGTTAGGGTTAGGGTTAGTGGGGTTAGGGTTAGTGGGGTTAGCGGGGTTAGCGGGGTTAGGGTTAGTGGGGTTAGGGTTAGTGGGTGTTAGGGTTAGTGGGGTTAGGGTTAGTGGGGTTAGTGGGGTTAGCGGGGTTAGGGTTAGGGTTAGTGGGGTTAGTGGGGTTAGTGGGGTTAGGGTTAATGGGGTTAGGGTTAGGGGTTAGGATTGGGGTTTGGGTTAGGGTAAGGGTATAGGTACAAAACGAAGATGAACTATCTAGGTCATGAACTATCTAGGTCAAATGAAAGTGAAAGTGAAAGTCATGGATAGAAGTAATAGTAAAGGAAATAGTGGAATTTTCCGAAGCTCATAACTTTCTTATTTATCGTCGGATTAAGACGAGTTTGGTGTCGTTGGAAAGCTAAGAAAACGGACAACACGACTAAGTCAGAAGCGTAAAACCCAGGTGCCAGGAAAAGGGAGAAAAAGTGGCTTCTTATTTACACCAAAGATTGTGCTTAGAAATGGACAAATTGAGAAATTTTGACCATTTTCAACCTCCCATATCTGGAGAATGGCATGCAATCGACACACCGCACTTATGTCAGTGATACACCCCGATAGGGACTCCTAGAAGCTGCAAAGAGTTAGTAGAAATACTTTCTCCCTCAAAAGATATTATAGACTGAACATGCGGAAAATGTACAAAAGTCTTAGAAAATGTGAGACAGGGGTTGGACGGTTCTTTGTGGTCAGCTCCAGACAAGCTGAACGTTGCTGAGGAGGTCTCAGTGAGTACTTTTCAAGTGCCCAGGAAACTGGTTATGCTCGGAGAGGAGGTAAACTTGCGTTCCGCGCTAAGTTCTCTTTGGGCTGATATCTGGAAAAGGGTGAGAGATAGAGGCCCTAAAGTCAGTACATTAAAGATTAAGAAGACTTCAAGGAATCCACATACCAAAGCTCAGCCTCAGTGCTCCAAGGGCATGCAACCTATGGGTATATGAAGAAAATGTTCTGTAATTCCAGTTGGACCAAAAGACGACGTCGGCGGAAGTCGAAAATTTGGGACGAAAGGAAACTCCTCTTTTCATGAAAGGTCCAGTAGCTCTTGAAATCCTTACCTCAATCCTTCTCTCTGAAATGACCAAAAACTGCTCAGAAGAGGTGGAAAATTGACGCCAAATTGAAAGGTCCGTATCTCTCTTAGTTTTCAGGCGATTTTCAAATTCTTGGTGTCATTGAAAAGGTCTTGGCAAGTTCTGTCAACAAACCGAAGATGGTTATTAGAGGTTAAAGAGGAAAAAAGTTGCGAGGGTTGAAAGATGTCTGTGTATGCAGCGTGGGTACACCTAGGCAATATCTGCTCTAGAAAGCCTCAAGAAAAGTGGCTAATTGTTCTGAGCGTTATGGCTATGGATAGATGTTGTCAAGAGCTTTCTGACAAGCCCAAGATCTTGAAAATCCATAACGAAATAAAGATCTTCTGCCGTTTGCAAGCATATAAAAGAAAATCGCCTGTCATTCTACTTTTTGCTCTCTAGAACGACAAGTGCATGACATCAGCGTAAAGAGCTCTTCAAGACCTTTCCAAAAACACCAAGAACGCTGACATCGGAGTAGTCTGTCAAAAGATATGAGCAAAAAACGAAAAGTAAGTGTTTGCAGGGGGTTAAAGTCAGGGTTAGTGGGGGTTAGGGTTAGGGTTAGTGTTAGGGTAAGGGTTAGGGTTAGTGGGGTTAGAGTTAGTGGGGTTAGTGGGTTTAGGGTTAGGGTTAGTGGGGTTAGGGTTAGTGGGGTTAGTGGGGTTAGCGGGATTAGTGGGGTTAGCGGGGTTAGGGTTAGTGGGGTTAGGGTTAGTGGGTGTTAGGGTTAGGGTTAGTGGGGTTAGGGTTAGTGGGGTTAGCGGGGTTAGCGGGGTTAGGGTTAGTGGGGTTAGGGTTAGTGGGTGTTAGGGTTAGTGGGGTTAGGGTTAGTGGGGTTAGTGGGGTTAGCGGGGTTAGGGTTAGGGTTAGTGGGGTTAGTGGGGTTAGTGGGGTTAGGGTTAATGGGGTTAGGGTTAGGGGTTAGGATTGGGGTTTGGGTTAGGGTAAGGGTATAGGTACAAAACGAAGATGAACTATCTAGGTCATGAACTATCTAGGTCAAATGAAAGTGAAAGTGAAAGTCATGGATAGAAGTAATAGTAAAGGAAATAGTGGAATTTTCCGAAGCTCATAACTTTCTTATTTATCGTCGGATTAAGACGAGTTTGGTGTCGTTGGAAAGCTAAGAAAACGGACAACACGACTAAGTCAGAAGCGTAAAACCCAGGTGCCAGGAAAAGGGAGAAAAAGTGGCTTCTTATTTACACCAAAGATTGTGCTTAGAAATGGACAAATTGAGAAATTTTGACCATTTTCAACCTCCCATATCTGGAGAATGGCATGCAATCGACACACCGCACTTATGTCAGTGATACACCCCGATAGGGACTCCTAGAAGCTGCAAAGAGTTAGTAGAAATACTTTCTCCCTCAAAAGATATTATAGACTGAACATGCGGAAAATGTACAAAAGTCTTAGAAAATGTGAGACAGGGGTTGGACGGTTCTTTGTGGTCAGCTCCAGACAAGCTGAACGTTGCTGAGGAGGTCTCAGTGAGTACTTTTCAAGTGCCCAGGAAACTGGTTATGCTCGGAGAGGAGGTAAACTTGCGTTCCGCGCTAAGTTCTCTTTGGGCTGATATCTGGAAAAGGGTGAGAGATAGAGGCCCTAAAGTCAGTACATTAAAGATTAAGAAGACTTCAAGGAATCCACATACCAAAGCTCAGCCTCAGTGCTCCAAGGGCATGCAACCTATGGGTATATGAAGAAAATGTTCTGTAATTCCAGTTGGACCAAAAGACGACGTCGGCGGAAGTCGAAAATTTGGGACGAAAGGAAACTCCTCTTTTCATGAAAGGTCCAGTAGCTCTTGAAATCCTTACCTCAATCCTTCTCTCTGAAATGACCAAAAACTGCTCAGAAGAGGTGGAAAATTGACGCCAAATTGAAAGGTCCGTATCTCTCTTAGTTTTCAGGCGATTTTCAAATTCTTGGTGTCATTGAAAAGGTCTTGGCAAGTTCTGTCAACAAACCGAAGATGGTTATTAGAGGTTAAAGAGGAAAAAAGTTGCGAGGGTTGAAAGATGTCTGTGTATGCAGCGTGGGTACACCTAGGCAATATCTGCTCTAGAAAGCCTCAAGAAAAGTGGCTAATTGTTCTGAGCGTTATGGCTATGGATAGATGTTGTCAAGAGCTTTCTGACAAGCCCAAGATCTTGAAAATCCATAACGAAATAAAGATCTTCTGCCGTTTGCAAGCATATAAAAGAAAATCGCCTGTCATTCTACTTTTTGCTCTCTAGAACGACAAGTGCATGACATCAGCGTAAAGAGCTCTTCAAGACCTTTCCAAAAACACCAAGAACGCTGACATCGGAGTAGTCTGTCAAAAGATATGAGCAAAAAACGAAAAGTAAGTGTTTGCAGGGGGTTAAAGTCAGGGTTAGTGGGGGTTAGGGTTAGGGTTAGTGTTAGGGTAAGGGTTAGGGTTAGTGGGGTTAGAGTTAGTGGGGTTAGTGGGTTTAGGGTTAGGGTTAGTGGGGTTAGGGTTAGTGGGGTTAGTGGGGTTAGCGGGATTAGTGGGGTTAGCGGGGTTAGGGTTAGTGGGGTTAGGGTTAGTGGGTGTTAGGGTTAGGGTTAGTGGGGTTAGGGTTAGTGGGGTTAGCGGGGTTAGCGGGGTTAGGGTTAGTGGGGTTAGGGTTAGTGGGTGTTAGGGTTAGTGGGGTTAGGGTTAGTGGGGTTAGTGGGGTTAGCGGGGTTAGGGTTAGGGTTAGTGGGGTTAGTGGGGTTAGGGTTAATGGGGTTAGGGTTAGGGGTTAGGATTGGGGTTTGGGTTAGGGTAAGGGTATAGGTACAAAACGAAGATGAACTATCTAGGTCATGAACTATCTAGGTCAAATGAAAGTGAAAGTGAAAGTCATGGATAGAAGTAATAGTAAAGGAAATAGTGGAATTTTCCGAAGCTCATAACTTTCTTATTTATCGTCGGATTAAGACGAGTTTGGTGTCGTTGGAAAGCTAAGAAAACGGACAACACGACTAAGTCAGAAGCGTAAAACCCAGGTGCCAGGAAAAGGGAGAAAAAGTGGCTTCTTATTTACACCAAAGATTGTGCTTAGAAATGGACAAATTGAGAAATTTTGACCATTTTCAACCTCCCATATCTGGAGAATGGCATGCAATCGACACACCGCACTTATGTCAGTGATACACCCCGATAGGGACTCCTAGAAGCTGCAAAGAGTTAGTAGAAATACTTTCTCCCTCAAAAGATATTATAGACTGAACATGCGGAAAATGTACAAAAGTCTTAGAAAATGTGAGACAGGGGTTGGACGGTTCTTTGTGGTCAGCTCCAGACAAGCTGAACGTTGCTGAGGAGGTCTCAGTGAGTACTTTTCAAGTGCCCAGGAAACTGGTTATGCTCGGAGAGGAGGTAAACTTGCGTTCCGCGCTAAGTTCTCTTTGGGCTGATATCTGGAAAAGGGTGAGAGATAGAGGCCCTAAAGTCGTACATTAAAGATTAAGAAGACTTCAAGGAATCCACATACCAAAGCTCAGCCTCAGTGCTCCAAGGGCATGCAACCTATGGGTATATGAAGAAAATGTTCTGTAATTCCAGTTGGACCAAAAGACGACGTCGGCGGAAGTCGAAAATTTGGGACGAAAGGAAACTCCTCTTTTCATGAAAGGTCCAGTAGCTCTTGAAATCCTTACCTCAATCCTTCTCTCTGAAATGACCAAAAACTGCTCAGAAGAGGTGGAAAATTGACGCCAAATTGAAAGGTCCGTATCTCTCTTAGTTTTCAGGCGATTTTCAAATTCTTGGTGTCATTGAAAAGGTCTTGGCAAGTTCTGTCAACAACCCGAAGATGGTTATTAGAGGTTAAAGAGGAAAAAAGTTGCGAGGGTTGAAAGATGTCTGTGTATGCAGCGTGGGTACACCTAGGCAATATCTGCTCTAGAAAGCCTCAAGAAAAGTGGCTAATTGTTCTGAGCGTTATGGCTATGGATAGATGTTGTCAAGAGCTTTCTGACAAGCCCAAGATCTTGAAAATCCATAACGAAATAAAGATCTTCTGCCGTTTGCAAGCATATAAAAGAAAATCGCCTGTCATTCTACTTTTTGCTCTCTAGAACGACAAGTGCATGACATCAGCGTAAAGAGCTCTTCAAGACCTTTCCAAAAACACCAAGAACGCTGACATCGGAGTAGTCTGTCAAAAGATATGAGCAAAAAACGAAAAGTAAGTGTTTGCAGGGGGTTAAAGTCAGGGTTAGTGGGGGTTAGGGTTAGGGTTAGTGTTAGGGTAAGGGTTAGGGTTAGTGGGGTTAGAGTTAGTGGGGTTAGTGGGTTTAGGGTTAGGGTTAGTGGGGTTAGGGTTAGTGGGGTTAGTGGGGTTAGCGGGATTAGTGGGGTTAGCGGGGTTAGGGTTAGTGGGGTTAGGGTTAGTGGGTGTTAGGGTTAGGGTTAGTGGGGTTAGGGTTAGTGGGGTTAGCGGGGTTAGCGGGGTTAGGGTTAGTGGGGTTAGGGTTAGTGGGTGTTAGGGTTAGTGGGGTTAGGGTTAGTGGGGTTAGTGGGGTTAGCGGGGTTAGGGTTAGGGTTAGTGGGGTTAGTGGAGTTAGTGGGGTTAGGGTTAATGGGGTTAGGGTTAGGGGTTAGGATTGGGGTTTGGGTTAGGGTAAGGGTATAGGTACAAAACGAAGATGAACTATCTAGGTCATGAACTATCTAGGTCAAATGAAAGTGAAAGTGAAAGTCATGGATAGAAGTAATAGTAAAGGAAATAGTGGAATTTTCCGAAGCTCATAACTTTCTTATTTATCGTCGGATTAAGACGAGTTTGGTGTCGTTGGAAAGCTAAGAAAACGGACAACACGACTAAGTCAGAAGCGTAAAACCCAGGTGCCAGGAAAAGGGAGAAAAAGTGGCTTCTTATTTACACCAAAGATTGTGCTTAGAAATGGACAAATTGAGAAATTTTGACCATTTTCAACCTCCCATATCTGGAGAATGGCATGCAATCGACACACCGCACTTATGTCAGTGATACACCCCGATAGGGACTCCTAGAAGCTGCAAAGAGTTAGTAGAAATACTTTCTCCCTCAAAAGATATTATAGACTGAACATGCGGAAAATGTACAAAAGTCTTAGAAAATGTGAGACAGGGGTTGGACGGTTCTTTGTGGTCAGCTCCAGACAAGCTGAACGTTGCTGAGGAGGTCTCAGTGAGTACTTTTCAAGTGCCCAGGAAACTGGTTATGCTCGGAGAGGAGGTAAACTTGCGTTCCGCGCTAAGTTCTCTTTGGGCTGATATCTGGAAAAGGGTGAGAGATAGAGGCCCTAAAGTCGTACATTAAAGATTAAGAAGACTTCAAGGAATCCACATACCAAAGCTCAGCCTCAGTGCTCCAAGGGCATGCAACCTATGGGTATATGAAGAAAATGTTCTGTAATTCCAGTTGGACCAAAAGACGACGTCGGCGGAAGTCGAAAATTTGGGACGAAAGGAAACTCCTCTTTTCATGAAAGGTCCAGTAGCTCTTGAAATCCTTACCTCAATCCTTCTCTCTGAAATGACCAAAAACTGCTCAGAAGAGGTGGAAAATTGACGCCAAATTGAAAGGTCCGTATCTCTCTTAGTTTTCAGGCGATTTTCAAATTCTTGGTGTCATTGAAAAGGTCTTGGCAAGTTCTGTCAACAAACCGAAGATGGTTATTAGAGGTTAAAGAGGAAAAAAGTTGCGAGGGTTGAAAGATGTCTGTGTATGCAGCGTGGGTACACCTAGGCAATATCTGCTCTAGAAAGCCTCAAGAAAAGTGGCTAATTGTTCTGAGCGTTATGGCTATGGATAGATGTTGTCAAGAGCTTTCTGACAAGCCCAAGATCTTGAAAATCCATAACGAAATAAAGATCTTCTGCCGTTTGCAAGCATATAAAAGAAAATCGCCTGTCATTCTACTTTTTGCTCTCTAGAACGACAAGTGCATGACATCAGCGTAAAGAGCTCTTCAAGACCTTTCCAAAAACACCAAGAACGCTGACATCGGAGTAGTCTGTCAAAAGATATGAGCAAAAAACGAAAAGTAAGTGTTTGCAGGGGGTTAAAGTCAGGGTTAGTGGGGGTTAGGGTTAGGGTTAGTGTTAGGGTAAGGGTTAGGGTTAGTGGGGTTAGAGTTAGTGGGGTTAGTGGGTTTAGGGTTAGGGTTAGTGGGGTTAGGGTTAGTGGGGTTAGTGGGGTTAGCGGGATTAGTGGGGTTAGCGGGGTTAGGGTTAGTGGGGTTAGGGTTAGTGGGTGTTAGGGTTAGGGTTAGTGGGGTTAGGGTTAGTGGGGTTAGCGGGGTTAGCGGGGTTAGGGTTAGTGGGGTTAGGGTTAGTGGGTGTTAGGGTTAGTGGGGTTAGGGTTAGTGGGGTTAGTGGGGTTAGCGGGGTTAGGGTTAGGGTTAGTGGGGTTAGTGGGGTTAGGGTTAATGGGGTTAGGGTTAGGGGTTAGGATTGGGGTTTGGGTTAGGGTAAGGGTATAGGTACAAAACGAAGATGAACTATCTAGGTCATGAACTATCTAGGTCAAATGAAAGTGAAAGTGAAAGTCATGGATAGAAGTAATAGTAAAGGAAATAGTGGAATTTTCCGAAGCTCATAACTTTCTTATTTATCGTCGGATTAAGACGAGTTTGGTGTCGTTGGAAAGCTAAGAAAACGGACAACACGACTAAGTCAGAAGCGTAAAACCCAGGTGCCAGGAAAAGGGAGAAAAAGTGGCTTCTTATTTACACCAAAGATTGTGCTTAGAAATGGACAAATTGAGAAATTTTGACCATTTTCAACCTCCCATATCTGGAGAATGGCATGCAATCGACACACCGCACTTATGTCAGTGATACACCCCGATAGGGACTCCTAGAAGCTGCAAAGAGTTAGTAGAAATACTTTCTCCCTCAAAAGATATTATAGACTGAACATGCGGAAAATGTACAAAAGTCTTAGAAAATGTGAGACAGGGGTTGGACGGTTCTTTGTGGTCAGCTCCAGACAAGCTGAACGTTGCTGAGGAGGTCTCAGTGAGTACTTTTCAAGTGCCCAGGAAACTGGTTATGCTCGGAGAGGAGGTAAACTTGCGTTCCGCGCTAAGTTCTCTTTGGGCTGATATCTGGAAAAGGGTGAGAGATAGAGGCCCTAAAGTCGTACATTAAAGATTAAGAAGACTTCAAGGAATCCACATACCAAAGCTCAGCCTCAGTGCTCCAAGGGCATGCAACCTATGGGTATATGAAGAAAATGTTCTGTAATTCCAGTTGGACCAAAAGACGACGTCGGCGGAAGTCGAAAATTTGGGACGAAAGGAAACTCCTCTTTTCATGAAAGGTCCAGTAGCTCTTGAAATCCTTACCTCAATCCTTCTCTCTGAAATGACCAAAAACTGCTCAGAAGAGGTGGAAAATTGACGCCAAATTGAAAGGTCCGTATCTCTCTTAGTTTTCAGGCGATTTTCAAATTCTTGGTGTCATTGAAAAGGTCTTGGCAAGTTCTGTCAACAACCCGAAGATGGTTATTAGAGGTTAAAGAGGAAAAAAGTTGCGAGGGTTGAAAGATGTCTGTGTATGCAGCGTGGGTACACCTAGGCAATATCTGCTCTAGAAAGCCTCAAGAAAAGTGGCTAATTGTTCTGAGCGTTATGGCTATGGATAGATGTTGTCAAGAGCTTTCTGACAAGCCCAAGATCTTGAAAATCCATAACGAAATAAAGATCTTCTGCCGTTTGCAAGCATATAAAAGAAAATCGCCTGTCATTCTACTTTTTGCTCTCTAGAACGACAAGTGCATGACATCAGCGTAAAGAGCTCTTCAAGACCTTTCCAAAAACACCAAGAACGCTGACATCGGAGTAGTCTGTCAAAAGATATGAGCAAAAAACGAAAAGTAAGTGTTTGCAGGGGGTTAAAGTCAGGGTTAGTGGGGGTTAGGGTTAGGGTTAGTGTTAGGGTAAGGGTTAGGGTTAGTGGGGTTAGAGTTAGTGGGGTTAGTGGGTTTAGGGTTAGGGTTAGTGGGGTTAGGGTTAGTGGGGTTAGTGGGGTTAGCGGGATTAGTGGGGTTAGCGGGGTTAGGGTTAGTGGGGTTAGGGTTAGTGGGTGTTAGGGTTAGGGTTAGTGGGGTTAGGGTTAGTGGGGTTAGCGGGGTTAGCGGGGTTAGGGTTAGTGGGGTTAGGGTTAGTGGGTGTTAGGGTTAGTGGGGTTAGGGTTAGTGGGGTTAGTGGGGTTAGCGGGGTTAGGGTTAGGGTTAGTGGGGTTAGTGGAGTTAGTGGGGTTAGGGTTAATGGGGTTAGGGTTAGGGGTTAGGATTGGGGTTTGGGTTAGGGTAAGGGTATAGGTACAAAACGAAGATGAACTATCTAGGTCATGAACTATCTAGGTCAAATGAAAGTGAAAGTGAAAGTCATGGATAGAAGTAATAGTAAAGGAAATAGTGGAATTTTCCGAAGCTCATAACTTTCTTATTTATCGTCGGATTAAGACGAGTTTGGTGTCGTTGGAAAGCTAAGAAAACGGACAACACGACTAAGTCAGAAGCGTAAAACCCAGGTGCCAGGAAAAGGGAGAAAAAGTGGCTTCTTATTTACACCAAAGATTGTGCTTAGAAATGGACAAATTGAGAAATTTTGACCATTTTCAACCTCCCATATCTGGAGAATGGCATGCAATCGACACACCGCACTTATGTCAGTGATACACCCCGATAGGGACTCCTAGAAGCTGCAAAGAGTTAGTAGAAATACTTTCTCCCTCAAAAGATATTATAGACTGAACATGCGGAAAATGTACAAAAGTCTTAGAAAATGTGAGACAGGGGTTGGACGGTTCTTTGTGGTCAGCTCCAGACAAGCTGAACGTTGCTGAGGAGGTCTCAGTGAGTACTTTTCAAGTGCCCAGGAAACTGGTTATGCTCGGAGAGGAGGTAAACTTGCGTTCCGCGCTAAGTTCTCTTTGGGCTGATATCTGGAAAAGGGTGAGAGATAGAGGCCCTAAAGTCGTACATTAAAGATTAAGAAGACTTCAAGGAATCCACATACCAAAGCTCAGCCTCAGTGCTCCAAGGGCATGCAACCTATGGGTATATGAAGAAAATGTTCTGTAATTCCAGTTGGACCAAAAGACGACGTCGGCGGAAGTCGAAAATTTGGGACGAAAGGAAACTCCTCTTTTCATGAAAGGTCCAGTAGCTCTTGAAATCCTTACCTCAATCCTTCTCTCTGAAATGACCAAAAACTGCTCAGAAGAGGTGGAAAATTGACGCCAAATTGAAAGGTCCGTATCTCTCTTAGTTTTCAGGCGATTTTCAAATTCTTGGTGTCATTGAAAAGGTCTTGGCAAGTTCTGTCAACAAACCGAAGATGGTTATTAGAGGTTAAAGAGGAAAAAAGTTGCGAGGGTTGAAAGATGTCTGTGTATGCAGCGTGGGTACACCTAGGCAATATCTGCTCTAGAAAGCCTCAAGAAAAGTGGCTAATTGTTCTGAGCGTTATGGCTATGGATAGATGTTGTCAAGAGCTTTCTGACAAGCCCAAGATCTTGAAAATCCATAACGAAATAAAGATCTTCTGCCGTTTGCAAGCATATAAAAGAAAATCGCCTGTCATTCTACTTTTTGCTCTCTAGAACGACAAGTGCATGACATCAGCGTAAAGAGCTCTTCAAGACCTTTCCAAAAACACCAAGAACGCTGACATCGGAGTAGTCTGTCAAAAGATATGAGCAAAAAACGAAAAGTAAGTGTTTGCAGGGGGTTAAAGTCAGGGTTAGTGGGGGTTAGGGTTAGGGTTAGTGTTAGGGTAAGGGTTAGGGTTAGTGGGGTTAGAGTTAGTGGGGTTAGTGGGTTTAGGGTTAGGGTTAGTGGGGTTAGGGTTAGTGGGGTTAGTGGGGTTAGCGGGATTAGTGGGGTTAGCGGGGTTAGGGTTAGTGGGGTTAGGGTTAGTGGGTGTTAGGGTTAGGGTTAGTGGGGTTAGGGTTAGTGGGGTTAGCGGGGTTAGCGGGGTTAGGGTTAGTGGGGTTAGGGTTAGTGGGTGTTAGGGTTAGTGGGGTTAGGGTTAGTGGGGTTAGTGGGGTTAGCGGGGTTAGGGTTAGGGTTAGTGGGGTTAGTGGGGTTAGTGGGGTTAGGGTTAATGGGGTTAGGGTTAGGGGTTAGGATTGGGGTTTGGGTTAGGGTAAGGGTATAGGTACAAAACGAAGATGAACTATCTAGGTCATGAACTATCTAGGTCAAATGAAAGTGAAAGTGAAAGTCATGGATAGAAGTAATAGTAAAGGAAATAGTGGAATTTTCCGAAGCTCATAACTTTCTTATTTATCGTCGGATTAAGACGAGTTTGGTGTCGTTGGAAAGCTAAGAAAACGGACAACACGACTAAGTCAGAAGCGTAAAACCCAGGTGCCAGGAAAAGGGAGAAAAAGTGGCTTCTTATTTACACCAAAGATTGTGCTTAGAAATGGACAAATTGAGAAATTTTGACCATTTTCAACCTCCCATATCTGGAGAATGGCATGCAATCGACACACCGCACTTATGTCAGTGATACACCCCGATAGGGACTCCTAGAAGCTGCAAAGAGTTAGTAGAAATACTTTCTCCCTCAAAAGATATTATAGACTGAACATGCGGAAAATGTACAAAAGTCTTAGAAAATGTGAGACAGGGGTTGGACGGTTCTTTGTGGTCAGCTCCAGACAAGCTGAACGTTGCTGAGGAGGTCTCAGTGAGTACTTTTCAAGTGCCCAGGAAACTGGTTATGCTCGGAGAGGAGGTAAACTTGCGTTCCGCGCTAAGTTCTCTTTGGGCTGATATCTGGAAAAGGGTGAGAGATAGAGGCCCTAAAGTCAGTACATTAAAGATTAAGAAGACTTCAAGGAATCCACATACCAAAGCTCAGCCTCAGTGCTCCAAGGGCATGCAACCTATGGGTATATGAAGAAAATGTTCTGTAATTCCAGTTGGACCAAAAGACGACGTCGGCGGAAGTCGAAAATTTGGGACGAAAGGAAACTCCTCTTTTCATGAAAGGTCCAGTAGCTCTTGAAATCCTTACCTCAATCCTTCTCTCTGAAATGACCAAAAACTGCTCAGAAGAGGTGGAAAATTGACGCCAAATTGAAAGGTCCGTATCTCTCTTAGTTTTCAGGCGATTTTCAAATTCTTGGTGTCATTGAAAAGGTCTTGGCAAGTTCTGTCAACAAACCGAAGATGGTTATTAGAGGTTAAAGAGGAAAAAAGTTGCGAGGGTTGAAAGATGTCTGTGTATGCAGCGTGGGTACACCTAGGCAATATCTGCTCTAGAAAGCCTCAAGAAAAGTGGCTAATTGTTCTGAGCGTTATGGCTATGGATAGATGTTGTCAAGAGCTTTCTGACAAGCCCAAGATCTTGAAAATCCATAACGAAATAAAGATCTTCTGCCGTTTGCAAGCATATAAAAGAAAATCGCCTGTCATTCTACTTTTTGCTCTCTAGAACGACAAGTGCATGACATCAGCGTAAAGAGCTCTTCAAGACCTTTCCAAAAACACCAAGAACGCTGACATCGGAGTAGTCTGTCAAAAGATATGAGCAAAAAACGAAAAGTAAGTGTTTGCAGGGGGTTAAAGTCAGGGTTAGTGGGGGTTAGGGTTAGGGTTAGTGTTAGGGTAAGGGTTAGGGTTAGTGGGGTTAGAGTTAGTGGGGTTAGTGGGTTTAGGGTTAGGGTTAGTGGGGTTAGGGTTAGTGGGGTTAGTGGGGTTAGCGGGATTAGTGGGGTTAGCGGGGTTAGGGTTAGTGGGGTTAGGGTTAGTGGGTGTTAGGGTTAGGGTTAGTGGGGTTAGGGTTAGTGGGGTTAGCGGGGTTAGCGGGGTTAGGGTTAGTGGGGTTAGGGTTAGTGGGTGTTAGGGTTAGTGGGGTTAGGGTTAGTGGGGTTAGTGGGGTTAGCGGGGTTAGGGTTAGGGTTAGTGGGGTTAGTGGGGTTAGTGGGGTTAGGGTTAATGGGGTTAGGGTTAGGGGTTAGGATTGGGGTTTGGGTTAGGGTAAGGGTATAGGTACAAAACGAAGATGAACTATCTAGGTCATGAACTATCTAGGTCAAATGAAAGTGAAAGTGAAAGTCATGGATAGAAGTAATAGTAAAGGAAATAGTGGAATTTTCCGAAGCTCATAACTTTCTTATTTATCGTCGGATTAAGACGAGTTTGGTGTCGTTGGAAAGCTAAGAAAACGGACAACACGACTAAGTCAGAAGCGTAAAACCCAGGTGCCAGGAAAAGGGAGAAAAAGTGGCTTCTTATTTACACCAAAGATTGTGCTTAGAAATGGACAAATTGAGAAATTTTGACCATTTTCAACCTCCCATATCTGGAGAATGGCATGCAATCGACACACCGCACTTATGTCAGTGATACACCCCGATAGGGACTCCTAGAAGCTGCAAAGAGTTAGTAGAAATACTTTCTCCCTCAAAAGATATTATAGACTGAACATGCGGAAAATGTACAAAAGTCTTAGAAAATGTGAGACAGGGGTTGGACGGTTCTTTGTGGTCAGCTCCAGACAAGCTGAACGTTGCTGAGGAGGTCTCAGTGAGTACTTTTCAAGTGCCCAGGAAACTGGTTATGCTCGGAGAGGAGGTAAACTTGCGTTCCGCGCTAAGTTCTCTTTGGGCTGATATCTGGAAAAGGGTGAGAGATAGAGGCCCTAAAGTCAGTACATTAAAGATTAAGAAGACTTCAAGGAATCCACATACCAAAGCTCAGCCTCAGTGCTCCAAGGGCATGCAACCTATGGGTATATGAAGAAAATGTTCTGTAATTCCAGTTGGACCAAAAGACGACGTCGGCGGAAGTCGAAAATTTGGGACGAAAGGAAACTCCTCTTTTCATGAAAGGTCCAGTAGCTCTTGAAATCCTTACCTCAATCCTTCTCTCTGAAATGACCAAAAACTGCTCAGAAGAGGTGGAAAATTGACGCCAAATTGAAAGGTCCGTATCTCTCTTAGTTTTCAGGCGATTTTCAAATTCTTGGTGTCATTGAAAAGGTCTTGGCAAGTTCTGTCAACAAACCGAAGATGGTTATTAGAGGTTAAAGAGGAAAAAAGTTGCGAGGGTTGAAAGATGTCTGTGTATGCAGCGTGGGTACACCTAGGCAATATCTGCTCTAGAAAGCCTCAAGAAAAGTGGCTAATTGTTCTGAGCGTTATGGCTATGGATAGATGTTGTCAAGAGCTTTCTGACAAGCCCAAGATCTTGAAAATCCATAACGAAATAAAGATCTTCTGCCGTTTGCAAGCATATAAAAGAAAATCGCCTGTCATTCTACTTTTTGCTCTCTAGAACGACAAGTGCATGACATCAGCGTAAAGAGCTCTTCAAGACCTTTCCAAAAACACCAAGAACGCTGACATCGGAGTAGTCTGTCAAAAGATATGAGCAAAAAACGAAAAGTAAGTGTTTGCAGGGGGTTAAAGTCAGGGTTAGTGGGGGTTAGGGTTAGGGTTAGTGTTAGGGTAAGGGTTAGGGTTAGTGGGGTTAGAGTTAGTGGGGTTAGTGGGTTTAGGGTTAGGGTTAGTGGGGTTAGGGTTAGTGGGGTTAGTGGGGTTAGCGGGATTAGTGGGGTTAGCGGGGTTAGGGTTAGTGGGGTTAGGGTTAGTGGGTGTTAGGGTTAGGGTTAGTGGGGTTAGGGTTAGTGGGGTTAGCGGGGTTAGCGGGGTTAGGGTTAGTGGGGTTAGGGTTAGTGGGTGTTAGGGTTAGTGGGGTTAGGGTTAGTGGGGTTAGTGGGGTTAGCGGGGTTAGGGTTAGGGTTAGTGGGGTTAGTGGGGTTAGTGGGGTTAGGGTTAATGGGGTTAGGGTTAGGGGTTAGGATTGGGGTTTGGGTTAGGGTAAGGGTATAGGTACAAAACGAAGATGAACTATCTAGGTCATGAACTATCTAGGTCAAATGAAAGTGAAAGTGAAAGTCATGGATAGAAGTAATAGTAAAGGAAATAGTGGAATTTTCCGAAGCTCATAACTTTCTTATTTATCGTCGGATTAAGACGAGTTTGGTGTCGTTGGAAAGCTAAGAAAACGGACAACACGACTAAGTCAGAAGCGTAAAACCCAGGTGCCAGGAAAAGGGAGAAAAAGTGGCTTCTTATTTACACCAAAGATTGTGCTTAGAAATGGACAAATTGAGAAATTTTGACCATTTTCAACCTCCCATATCTGGAGAATGGCATGCAATCGACACACCGCACTTATGTCAGTGATACACCCCGATAGGGACTCCTAGAAGCTGCAAAGAGTTAGTAGAAATACTTTCTCCCTCAAAAGATATTATAGACTGAACATGCGGAAAATGTACAAAAGTCTTAGAAAATGTGAGACAGGGGTTGGACGGTTCTTTGTGGTCAGCTCCAGACAAGCTGAACGTTGCTGAGGAGGTCTCAGTGAGTACTTTTCAAGTGCCCAGGAAACTGGTTATGCTCGGAGAGGAGGTAAACTTGCGTTCCGCGCTAAGTTCTCTTTGGGCTGATATCTGGAAAAGGGTGAGAGATAGAGGCCCTAAAGTCAGTACATTAAAGATTAAGAAGACTTCAAGGAATCCACATACCAAAGCTCAGCCTCAGTGCTCCAAGGGCATGCAACCTATGGGTATATGAAGAAAATGTTCTGTAATTCCAGTTGGACCAAAAGACGACGTCGGCGGAAGTCGAAAATTTGGGACGAAAGGAAACTCCTCTTTTCATGAAAGGTCCAGTAGCTCTTGAAATCCTTACCTCAATCCTTCTCTCTGAAATGACCAAAAACTGCTCAGAAGAGGTGGAAAATTGACGCCAAATTGAAAGGTCCGTATCTCTCTTAGTTTTCAGGCGATTTTCAAATTCTTGGTGTCATTGAAAAGGTCTTGGCAAGTTCTGTCAACAACCCGAAGATGGTTATTAGAGGTTAAAGAGGAAAAAAGTTGCGAGGGTTGAAAGATGTCTGTGTATGCAGCGTGGGTACACCTAGGCAATATCTGCTCTAGAAAGCCTCAAGAAAAGTGGCTAATTGTTCTGAGCGTTATGGCTATGGATAGATGTTGTCAAGAGCTTTCTGACAAGCCCAAGATCTTGAAAATCCATAACGAAATAAAGATCTTCTGCCGTTTGCAAGCATATAAAAGAAAATCGCCTGTCATTCTACTTTTTGCTCTCTAGAACGACAAGTGCATGACATCAGCGTAAAGAGCTCTTCAAGACCTTTCCAAAAACACCAAGAACGCTGACATCGGAGTAGTCTGTCAAAAGATATGAGCAAAAAACGAAAAGTAAGTGTTTGCAGGGGGTTAAAGTCAGGGTTAGTGGGGGTTAGGGTTAGGGTTAGTGTTAGGGTAAGGGTTAGGGTTAGTGGGGTTAGAGTTAGTGGGGTTAGTGGGTTTAGGGTTAGGGTTAGTGGGGTTAGGGTTAGTGGGGTTAGCGGGGTTAGTGGGGTTAGCGGGGTTAGGGTTAGTGGGGTTAGGGTTAGTGGGTGTTAGGGTTAGGGTTAGTGGGGTTAGGGTTAGTGGGGTTAGCGGGGTTAGCGGGGTTAGGGTTAGTGGGGTTAGGGTTAGTGGGTGTTAGGGTTAGTGGGGTTAGGGTTAGTGGGGTTAGTGGGGTTAGCGGGGTTAGGGTTAGGGTTAGTGGGGTTAGTGGGGTTAGGGTTAATGGGGTTAGGGTATAGGTACAAAACGAAGATGAACTATCTAGGTCATGAACTATCTAGGTCAAATGAAAGTGAAAGTGAAAGTCATGGATAGAAGTAATAGTAAAGGAAATAGTGGAATTTTCCGAAGCTCATAACTTTCTTATTTATCGTCGGATTAAGACGAGTTTGGTGTCGTTGGAAAGCTAAGAAAACGGACAACACGACTAAGTCAGAAGCGTAAAACCCAGGTGCCAGGAAAAGGGAGAAAAAGTGGCTTCTTATTTACACCAAAGATTGTGCTTAGAAATGGACAAATTGAGAAATTTTGACCATTTTCAACCTCCCATATCTGGAGAATGGCATGCAATCGACACACCGCACTTATGTCAGTGATACACCCCGATAGGGACTCCTAGAAGCTGCAAAGAGTTAGTAGAAATACTTTCTCCCTCAAAAGATATTATAGACTGAACATGCGGAAAATGTACAAAAGTCTTAGAAAATGTGAGACAGGGGTTGGACGGTTCTTTGTGGTCAGCTCCAGACAAGCTGAACGTTGCTGAGGAGGTCTCAGTGAGTACTTTTCAAGTGCCCAGGAAACTGGTTATGCTCGGAGAGGAGGTAAACTTGCGTTCCGCGCTAAGTTCTCTTTGGGCTGATATCTGGAAAAGGGTGAGAGATAGAGGCCCTAAAGTCAGTACATTAAAGATTAAGAAGACTTCAAGGAATCCACATACCAAAGCTCAGCCTCAGTGCTCCAAGGGCATGCAACCTATGGGTATATGAAGAAAATGTTCTGTAATTCCAGTTGGACCAAAAGACGACGTCGGCGGAAGTCGAAAATTTGGGACGAAAGGAAACTCCTCTTTTCATGAAAGGTCCAGTAGCTCTTGAAATCCTTACCTCAATCCTTCTCTCTGAAATGACCAAAAACTGCTCAGAAGAGGTGGAAAATTGACGCCAAATTGAAAGGTCCGTATCTCTCTTAGTTTTCAGGCGATTTTCAAATTCTTGGTGTCATTGAAAAGGTCTTGGCAAGTTCTGTCAACAACCCGAAGATGGTTATTAGAGGTTAAAGAGGAAAAAAGTTGCGAGGGTTGAAAGATGTCTGTGTATGCAGCGTGGGTACACCTAGGCAATATCTGCTCTAGAAAGCCTCAAGAAAAGTGGCTAATTGTTCTGAGCGTTATGGCTATGGATAGATGTTGTCAAGAGCTTTCTGACAAGCCCAAGATCTTGAAAATCCATAACGAAATAAAGATCTTCTGCCGTTTGCAAGCATATAAAAGAAAATCGCCTGTCATTCTACTTTTTGCTCTCTAGAACGACAAGTGCATGACATCAGCGTAAAGAGCTCTTCAAGACCTTTCCAAAAACACCAAGAACGCTGACATCGGAGTAGTCTGTCAAAAGATATGAGCAAAAAACGAAAAGTAAGTGTTTGCAGGGGGTTAAAGTCAGGGTTAGTGGGGGTTAGGGTTAGGGTTAGTGTTAGGGTAAGGGTTAGGGTTAGTGGGGTTAGAGTTAGTGGGGTTAGTGGGTTTAGGGTTAGGGTTAGTGGGGTTAGGGTTAGTGGGGTTAGCGGGGTTAGTGGGGTTAGCGGGGTTAGGGTTAGTGGGGTTAGGGTTAGTGGGTGTTAGGGTTAGGGTTAGTGGGGTTAGGGTTAGTGGGGTTAGCGGGGTTAGCGGGGTTAGGGTTAGTGGGGTTAGGGTTAGTGGGTGTTAGGGTTAGTGGGGTTAGGGTTAGTGGGGTTAGTGGGGTTAGCGGGGTTAGGGTTAGGGTTAGTGGGGTTAGTGGGGTTAGGGTTAATGGGGTTAGGGTATAGGTACAAAACGAAGATGAACTATCTAGGTCATGAACTATCTAGGTCAAATGAAAGTGAAAGTGAAAGTCATGGATAGAAGTAATAGTAAAGGAAATAGTGGAATTTTCCGAAGCTCATAACTTTCTTATTTATCGTCGGATTAAGACGAGTTTGGTGTCGTTGGAAAGCTAAGAAAACGGACAACACGACTAAGTCAGAAGCGTAAAACCCAGGTGCCAGGAAAAGGGAGAAAAAGTGGCTTCTTATTTACACCAAAGATTGTGCTTAGAAATGGACAAATTGAGAAATTTTGACCATTTTCAACCTCCCATATCTGGAGAATGGCATGCAATCGACACACCGCACTTATGTCAGTGATACACCCCGATAGGGACTCCTAGAAGCTGCAAAGAGTTAGTAGAAATACTTTCTCCCTCAAAAGATATTATAGACTGAACATGCGGAAAATGTACAAAAGTCTTAGAAAATGTGAGACAGGGGTTGGACGGTTCTTTGTGGTCAGCTCCAGACAAGCTGAACGTTGCTGAGGAGGTCTCAGTGAGTACTTTTCAAGTGCCCAGGAAACTGGTTATGCTCGGAGAGGAGGTAAACTTGCGTTCCGCGCTAAGTTCTCTTTGGGCTGATATCTGGAAAAGGGTGAGAGATAGAGGCCCTAAAGTCAGTACATTAAAGATTAAGAAGACTTCAAGGAATCCACATACCAAAGCTCAGCCTCAGTGCTCCAAGGGCATGCAACCTATGGGTATATGAAGAAAATGTTCTGTAATTCCAGTTGGACCAAAAGACGACGTCGGCGGAAGTCGAAAATTTGGG
Organism: Saccostrea echinata; assembly: GCF_033153115.1. Lineage (NCBI taxonomy): Eukaryota > Metazoa > Mollusca > Bivalvia > Ostreida > Ostreidae > Saccostrea > Saccostrea echinata. Next base: position 36,910 of record NW_026889974.1, read on the forward strand.
ACGAAAGGAAACTCCTCTTTTCATGAAAGGTCCAGTAGCTCTTGAAATCCTTACCTCAATCCTTCTCTCTGAAATGACCAAAAACTGCTCAGAAGAGGTGGAAAATTGACGCCAAATTGAAAGGTCCGTATCTCTCTTAGTTTTCAGGCGATTTTCAAATTCTTGGTGTCATTGAAAAGGTCTTGGCAAGTTCTGTCAACAACCCGAAGATGGTTATTAGAGGTTAAAGAGGAAAAAAGTTGCGAGGGTTGAAAGATGTCTGTGTATGCAGCGTGGGTACACCTAGGCAATATCTGCTCTAGAAAGCCTCAAGAAAAGTGGCTAATTGTTCTGAGCGTTATGGCTATGGATAGATGTTGTCAAGAGCTTTCTGACAAGCCCAAGATCTTGAAAATCCATAACGAAATAAAGATCTTCTGCCGTTTGCAAGCATATAAAAGAAAATCGCCTGTCATTCTACTTTTTGCTCTCTAGAACGACAAGTGCATGACATCAGCGTAAAGAGCTCTTCAAGACCTTTCCAAAAACACCAAGAACGCTGACATCGGAGTAGTCTGTCAAAAGATATGAGCAAAAAACGAAAAGTAAGTGTTTGCAGGGGGTTAAAGTCAGGGTTAGTGGGGGTTAGGGTTAGGGTTAGTGTTAGGGTAAGGGTTAGGGTTAGTGGGGTTAGAGTTAGTGGGGTTAGTGGGTTTAGGGTTAGGGTTAGTGGGGTTAGGGTTAGTGGGGTTAGCGGGGTTAGTGGGGTTAGCGGGGTTAGGGTTAGTGGGGTTAGGGTTAGTGGGTGTTAGGGTTAGGGTTAGTGGGGTTAGGGTTAGTGGGGTTAGCGGGGTTAGCGGGGTTAGGGTTAGTGGGGTTAGGGTTAGTGGGTGTTAGGGTTAGTGGGGTTAGGGTTAGTGGGGTTAGTGGGGTTAGCGGGGTTAGGGTTAGGGTTAGTGGGGTTAGTGGGGTTAGGGTTAATGGGGTTAGGGTATAGGTACAAAACGAAGATGAACTATCTAGGTCATGAACTATCTAGGTCAAATGAAAGTGAAAGTGAAAGTCATGGATAGAAGTAATAGTAAAGGAAATAGTGGAATTTTCCGAAGCTCATAACTTTCTTATTTATCGTCGGATTAAGACGAGTTTGGTGTCGTTGGAAAGCTAAGAAAACGGACAACACGACTAAGTCAGAAGCGTAAAACCCAGGTGCCAGGAAAAGGGAGAAAAAGTGGCTTCTTATTTACACCAAAGATTGTGCTTAGAAATGGACAAATTGAGAAATTTTGACCATTTTCAACCTCCCATATCTGGAGAATGGCATGCAATCGACACACCGCACTTATGTCAGTGATACACCCCGATAGGGACTCCTAGAAGCTGCAAAGAGTTAGTAGAAATACTTTCTCCCTCAAAAGATATTATAGACTGAACATGCGGAAAATGTACAAAAGTCTTAGAAAATGTGAGACAGGGGTTGGACGGTTCTTTGTGGTCAGCTCCAGACAAGCTGAACGTTGCTGAGGAGGTCTCAGTGAGTACTTTTCAAGTGCCCAGGAAACTGGTTATGCTCGGAGAGGAGGTAAACTTGCGTTCCGCGCTAAGTTCTCTTTGGGCTGATATCTGGAAAAGGGTGAGAGATAGAGGCCCTAAAGTCAGTACATTAAAGATTAAGAAGACTTCAAGGAATCCACATACCAAAGCTCAGCCTCAGTGCTCCAAGGGCATGCAACCTATGGGTATATGAAGAAAATGTTCTGTAATTCCAGTTGGACCAAAAGACGACGTCGGCGGAAGTCGAAAATTTGGGACGAAAGGAAACTCCTCTTTTCATGAAAGGTCCAGTAGCTCTTGAAATCCTTACCTCAATCCTTCTCTCTGAAATGACCAAAAACTGCTCAGAAGAGGTGGAAAATTGACGCCAAATTGAAAGGTCCGTATCTCTCTTAGTTTTCAGGCGATTTTCAAATTCTTGGTGTCATTGAAAAGGTCTTGGCAAGTTCTGTCAACAACCCGAAGATGGTTATTAGAGGTTAAAGAGGAAAAAAGTTGCGAGGGTTGAAAGATGTCTGTGTATGCAGCGTGGGTACACCTAGGCAATATCTGCTCTAGAAAGCCTCAAGAAAAGTGGCTAATTGTTCTGAGCGTTATGGCTATGGATAGATGTTGTCAAGAGCTTTCTGACAAGCCCAAGATCTTGAAAATCCATAACGAAATAAAGATCTTCTGCCGTTTGCAAGCATATAAAAGAAAATCGCCTGTCATTCTACTTTTTGCTCTCTAGAACGACAAGTGCATGACATCAGCGTAAAGAGCTCTTCAAGACCTTTCCAAAAACACCAAGAACGCTGACATCGGAGTAGTCTGTCAAAAGATATGAGCAAAAAACGAAAAGTAAGTGTTTGCAGGGGGTTAAAGTCAGGGTTAGTGGGGGTTAGGGTTAGGGTTAGTGTTAGGGTAAGGGTTAGGGTTAGTGGGGTTAGAGTTAGTGGGGTTAGTGGGTTTAGGGTTAGGGTTAGTGGGGTTAGGGTTAGTGGGGTTAGCGGGGTTAGTGGGGTTAGCGGGGTTAGGGTTAGTGGGGTTAGGGTTAGTGGGTGTTAGGGTTAGGGTTAGTGGGGTTAGGGTTAGTGGGGTTAGCGGGGTTAGCGGGGTTAGGGTTAGTGGGGTTAGGGTTAGTGGGTGTTAGGGTTAGTGGGGTTAGGGTTAGTGGGGTTAGTGGGGTTAGCGGGGTTAGGGTTAGGGTTAGTGGGGTTAGTGGGGTTAGGGTTAATGGGGTTAGGGTATAGGTACAAAACGAAGATGAACTATCTAGGTCATGAACTATCTAGGTCAAATGAAAGTGAAAGTGAAAGTCATGGATAGAAGTAATAGTAAAGGAAATAGTGGAATTTTCCGAAGCTCATAACTTTCTTATTTATCGTCGGATTAAGACGAGTTTGGTGTCGTTGGAAAGCTAAGAAAACGGACAACACGACTAAGTCAGAAGCGTAAAACCCAGGTGCCAGGAAAAGGGAGAAAAAGTGGCTTCTTATTTACACCAAAGATTGTGCTTAGAAATGGACAAATTGAGAAATTTTGACCATTTTCAACCTCCCATATCTGGAGAATGGCATGCAATCGACACACCGCACTTATGTCAGTGATACACCCCGATAGGGACTCCTAGAAGCTGCAAAGAGTTAGTAGAAATACTTTCTCCCTCAAAAGATATTATAGACTGAACATGCGGAAAATGTACAAAAGTCTTAGAAAATGTGAGACAGGGGTTGGACGGTTCTTTGTGGTCAGCTCCAGACAAGCTGAACGTTGCTGAGGAGGTCTCAGTGAGTACTTTTCAAGTGCCCAGGAAACTGGTTATGCTCGGAGAGGAGGTAAACTTGCGTTCCGCGCTAAGTTCTCTTTGGGCTGATATCTGGAAAAGGGTGAGAGATAGAGGCCCTAAAGTCAGTACATTAAAGATTAAGAAGACTTCAAGGAATCCACATACCAAAGCTCAGCCTCAGTGCTCCAAGGGCATGCAACCTATGGGTATATGAAGAAAATGTTCTGTAATTCCAGTTGGACCAAAAGACGACGTCGGCGGAAGTCGAAAATTTGGGACGAAAGGAAACTCCTCTTTTCATGAAAGGTCCAGTAGCTCTTGAAATCCTTACCTCAATCCTTCTCTCTGAAATGACCAAAAACTGCTCAGAAGAGGTGGAAAATTGACGCCAAATTGAAAGGTCCGTATCTCTCTTAGTTTTCAGGCGATTTTCAAATTCTTGGTGTCATTGAAAAGGTCTTGGCAAGTTCTGTCAACAACCCGAAGATGGTTATTAGAGGTTAAAGAGGAAAAAAGTTGCGAGGGTTGAAAGATGTCTGTGTATGCAGCGTGGGTACACCTAGGCAATATCTGCTCTAGAAAGCCTCAAGAAAAGTGGCTAATTGTTCTGAGCGTTATGGCTATGGATAGATGTTGTCAAGAGCTTTCTGACAAGCCCAAGATCTTGAAAATCCATAACGAAATAAAGATCTTCTGCCGTTTGCAAGCATATAAAAGAAAATCGCCTGTCATTCTACTTTTTGCTCTCTAGAACGACAAGTGCATGACATCAGCGTAAAGAGCTCTTCAAGACCTTTCCAAAAACACCAAGAACGCTGACATCGGAGTAGTCTGTCAAAAGATATGAGCAAAAAACGAAAAGTAAGTGTTTGCAGGGGGTTAAAGTCAGGGTTAGTGGGGGTTAGGGTTAGGGTTAGTGTTAGGGTAAGGGTTAGGGTTAGTGGGGTTAGAGTTAGTGGGGTTAGTGGGTTTAGGGTTAGGGTTAGTGGGGTTAGGGTTAGTGGGGTTAGCGGGGTTAGTGGGGTTAGCGGGGTTAGGGTTAGTGGGGTTAGGGTTAGTGGGTGTTAGGGTTAGGGTTAGTGGGGTTAGGGTTAGTGGGGTTAGCGGGGTTAGCGGGGTTAGGGTTAGTGGGGTTAGGGTTAGTGGGTGTTAGGGTTAGTGGGGTTAGGGTTAGTGGGGTTAGTGGGGTTAGCGGGGTTAGGGTTAGGGTTAGTGGGGTTAGTGGGGTTAGGGTTAATGGGGTTAGGGTTAGGGGTTAGGATTGGGGTTTGGGTTAGGGTAAGGGTATAGGTACAAAACGAAGATGAACTATCTAGGTCATGAACTATCTAGGTCAAATGAAAGTGAAAGTGAAAGTCATGGATAGAAGTAATAGTAAAGGAAATAGTGGAATTTTCCGAAGCTCATAACTTTCTTATTTATCGTCGGATTAAGACGAGTTTGGTGTCGTTGGAAAGCTAAGAAAACGGACAACACGACTAAGTCAGAAGCGTAAAACCCAGGTGCCAGGAAAAGGGAGAAAAAGTGGCTTCTTATTTACACCAAAGATTGTGCTTAGAAATGGACAAATTGAGAAATTTTGACCATTTTCAACCTCCCATATCTGGAGAATGGCATGCAATCGACACACCGCACTTATGTCAGTGATACACCCCGATAGGGACTCCTAGAAGCTGCAAAGAGTTAGTAGAAATACTTTCTCCCTCAAAAGATATTATAGACTGAACATGCGGAAAATGTACAAAAGTCTTAGAAAATGTGAGACAGGGGTTGGACGGTTCTTTGTGGTCAGCTCCAGACAAGCTGAACGTTGCTGAGGAGGTCTCAGTGAGTACTTTTCAAGTGCCCAGGAAACTGGTTATGCTCGGAGAGGAGGTAAACTTGCGTTCCGCGCTAAGTTCTCTTTGGGCTGATATCTGGAAAAGGGTGAGAGAGAGAGGCCCTAAAGTCAGTACATTAAAGATTAAGAAGACTTCAAGGAATCCACATACCAAAGCTCAGCCTCAGTGCTCCAAGGGCATGCAACCTATGGGTATATGAAGAAAATGTTCTGTAATTCCAGTTGGACCAAAAGACGACGTCGGCGGAAGTCGAAAATTTGGGACGAAAGGAAACTCCTCTTTTCATGAAAGGTCCAGTAGCTCTTGAAATCCTTACCTCAATCCTTCTCTCTGAAATGACCAAAAACTGCTCAGAAGAGGTGGAAAATTGACGCCAAATTGAAAGGTCCGTATCTCTCTTAGTTTTCAGGCGATTTTCAAATTCTTGGTGTCATTGAAAAGGTCTTGGCAAGTTCTGTCAACAAACCGAAGATGGTTATTAGAGGTTAAAGAGGAAAAAAGTTGCGAGGGTTGAAAGATGTCTGTGTATGCAGCGTGGGTACACCTAGGCAATATCTGCTCTAGAAAGCCTCAAGAAAAGTGGCTAATTGTTCTGAGCGTTATGGCTATGGATAGATGTTGTCAAGAGCTTTCTGACAAGCCCAAGATCTTGAAAATCCATAACGAAATAAAGATCTTCTGCCGTTTGCAAGCATATAAAAGAAAATCGCCTGTCATTCTACTTTTTGCTCTCTAGAACGACAAGTGCATGACATCAGCGTAAAGAGCTCTTCAAGACCTTTCCAAAAACACCAAGAACGCTGACATCGGAGTAGTCTGTCAAAAGATATGAGCAAAAAACGAAAAGTAAGTGTTTGCAGGGGGTTAAAGTCAGGGTTAGTGGGGGTTAGGGTTAGGGTTAGTGTTAGGGTAAGGGTTAGGGTTAGTGGGGTTAGAGTTAGTGGGGTTAGTGGGTTTAGGGTTAGGGTTAGTGGGGTTAGGGTTAGTGGGGTTAGCGGGGTTAGTGGGGTTAGCGGGGTTAGGGTTAGTGGGGTTAGGGTTAGTGGGTGTTAGGGTTAGGGTTAGGGTTAGGGTTAGGGTTAGGGTTAGGGTTAGGGTTAGGGTTAGGGTTAGGGTTAGGGTTAGGGTAAGGGCACTTTGACGTGTTGCGGGTGCGGGATTGCGGGACTCCGCCTATTTTATCACGTGATTGTCAATCATTTCATTGTGAAAGTAGGTGTTTTCTTGCAGAATTTCTTTCGATTTGGACGTTTATATACTGTTGTGTTTTTAATGGGTGATTTTTTTGATGTAAGGTAATATTTCATTTGATTTTTTTAATTGCTAATTATCATGTATTGGTTGAGTAAGCAACGGCATCTTTTTTAAGGAAGTAATGCATAATCTTGCCTTATTTTTGCATTAAAAATTTACGGAAGTATAATGAATTTTTTGTGTTTAAGAGGACAAAGTTTATGTATATTTTTTTGTGTTCTTCAATAGTACCTGGTAATTTAAAGTGTATTTTCAAAGGTTAATTAGGATATATTCCTTTTAATTACACAATAAGAACATATTGATTGAAATTAAGGTCATTTAAGTAAACTTCAAATGATGCTGAGTATGCACACCAGTGTACTCGGGTATACCCTAGGTATACCCGGGTTTAACCCAGGGTATACTCGGGTTTTACCCAGGGTATACCCGGGTTTAACCCAGGGTATACCCGGGTTTAACCCGGGTTATACCCGGGTTTAACCCAAGATATACCCGGGTTTAACCCAGGATAATCAAGGGTTAAACCCAGGATATACCCGGGTATAACCCAGGATATACCCGGGTATAACCCAGGATATACCCGGGTATAACCCAGGATATACCTGGGTATTACCCAGGTATAATCAAGGATATATCTGGGTTTAACCCATGATAAACCCGAGTATAATCCAAGATATACACGGGTTTAACCCATGTTAAACCCGGGTATAACCCAGGGAAAACTTGGCCGTGATACAGGGTGAATATTATTGTGAAACCCAGGTATACGATGGGTTTACTTTGGTTTTCTACAGGTTTTTTACTCTTTATTCATATTTATTTTACTTAATGAGTATGAGAGCATATTTTTTTGCTTTCCAACGTTGTGAAGTAGGATCTTTTAATATTGTTAGTACAATTTTCAGCATATAAATTTTTTTCTGGATTTTACATCTTCTGCAAAGGGTACCATTTTAATATAACTGATTAAAGAGACCTTCTATTATGTTAGATAAGTAAAGTTAGCTTTATTTAAATGTATATAAAATTGAATCAATATGACTGGAACTTTTTTTTATTTAAAGATGAATACCGAGGAAGATGAGCAGACTTTTGCGGAAACTGTGATGGAGAACATGAACTTAGCGAATAGGTATTATCCTGTGAGCGAGTCACCCATGTTATTCTTAAAAAGAGATAAACGGGTATTCGTAAGAAGCGTGACAGTTGACGAAGCAGAAAGAGATGTTTGGCTTCAGTACACTTTTGATATTGATGGATGTGTTATTGAACTGAAGAATTTAAATGGAATACGAATGCCAGTTAGACATATAACACTCTTTCCGAATGAGAATGGCAGTTTACGTGAGATTAGAAGCACTTTAAAGAAACATGTAACAGAATATTCTAAAAGCGAGCTTATGAATTTCAGCAGCTCTTTAGGGTTTCAATTGTTTGACGAAAGAGGATGGGAGTGCTGGATAGCCATGATACCTGTACACAAGAAAGGTTCTGTAGCTTTTCCGAAACAGATAATCAGACAACAAACATGTAATTCATGATGGGTTGTTTAATGACAAGGTTAAAAATGAATGGCTTAAATTGACCTAAATCAATGTGAATTGTTTCAGTTCTTGTATTATGGACATAATTGATTTTTTTCTCGTATTTTGTCAGATCATTCTGTCATTTGACAGCAAGATTGTAAGATAATCACTGAATTGTATCTATTGCTGTGTACTTTTTAATAAGGAATATTAAAAAATGATCAAAGCACAGATTGAAAAATAATAAATAAATGATTGTTATATGAAATAGTTGTTTATTTTAAACCAAAAAAAATGCAAAGGTGCATGAATTAAATATTCGGATTACAATTTAATTTTGATTTTTAGGTTGCATTGACTTTTCTGTTAAATTGGGTCCAAAAATTCTTTTTCCAGATATTATGTGATAGTAAATTACCTGAATGATCTCTACAATAAGGGTTTACTCTGTGTGACAATTTGAACTTCATGCTTCTGGAGAGAATTGTTATGATAATTAATTATATTAAAAATCAATTACAATAAGCAGATATGAAGACATAAGACATCTGAAAACATAAGGATTTAAGATTTCTTAGGGCTCATTTAATTGAACATTATCTATTATTATTACTTAAGAATATCAACAATACATATGAAGTTAAGAATGATGAACAAAGTATTAACAAGAAAACAAAGACTGAAAAAAGGGCTACATCAAGGTTATTCCTTACACTTCCGCGTTTGGATAGATTTAAAAACTCATGCAAATGAACTTTGTATAACTATCATTCAACCCCAATCGGAACAACAGATATGAGGTTTATGGAGATAAAACTGGATGAACACTGCAAGAAAGGGTTAACTCGGACTCATCCATTTAAAGTCCGGGTTCGGGAAGGTTTAAGCGTTCATTCGATTAAACATCATCTACTTATATTACAACCCAAATATAAACACCAGATATGAAGTTTAAAGGGATAACCCTGAATGGACCCTAAAAATCAGGGTTAACTCAGGGTTGACCCTTTAACTTCCGGGTTCGGGAAGGGTTGAGGGTTCATTCGATTCAACACCATCTCCTTTACTTACAACTGGAATATGAACACCGGATATGAAGGTTAAAGGGATAACCCTGGATAAATCCTAAAAATCAGGGTTAAGTCAGGGTTGACCCTTTAACTTCCGGGTTAGGGTTAGGGTTAGGGTTAGGGTTAGGGTAAGGGTTAGGGTTAGGGTTAGGGTTAGGGTCAGGGTCAGGGTCAGGGTCAGGGTTAGGGTTAGGGTTAGGGTCAGGGTTAGGGTTAGGGTTAGGGTCAGGGTTAGGGTTAGGGTTAGGGTTAGGGTTAGGGTTTGGGTTAGGGTTAGGGTCAGGGTTAGGGTTAGTGGGGGTTGGGGTTAGTGGGGTTAGGGTTAGTGGGGGTTAGGGTTAGTGGGGTTAGCGGGGTTAGTGGGGTTAGCGGGGTTAGTGGGGTTAGGGTTAGGGTTAGTGGGGTTAGTGGGGTTAGCGGGGTTAGTGGGGTTAGCGGGGTTAGTGGGGTTAGGGTTAGTGGGGGTTAGTGTTAGGGTTAATTGGGGTTAGGGTTAGTGGGGTTAGGGTTAGGGTATAGGTACAAAACGAAGATGAACTATCTAGGTCATGAACTATCTAGGTCAAATGAAAGTGAAAGTCATGGATAGAAGTAATAGTAAAGGAAATAGTGGAATTTTCCGAAGCTCATAACTTTCTTATTTATCGTCGGATTAAGACGAGTTTGGTGTCGTTGGAAAGCTAAGAAAACGGACAACACGACTAAGTCAGAAGCGTAAAACCCAGGTGCCAGGAAAAGGGAGAAAAAGTGGCTTCTTATTTACACCAAAGATTGTGCTTAGAAATGGACAAATTGAGAAATTTTGACCATTTTCAACCTCCCATATCTGGAGAATGGCATGCAATCGACACACCGCACTTATGTCAGTGATACACCCCGATAGGGACTCCTAGAAGCTGCAAAGAGTTAGTAGAAATACTTTCTCCCTCAAAAGATATTATAGACTGAACATGCGGAAAATGTACAAAAGTCTTAGAAAATGTGAGACAGGGGTTGGACGGTTCTTTGTGGTCAGCTCCAGACAAGCTGAACGTTGCTGAGGAGGTCTCAGTGAGTACTTTTCAAGTGCCCAGGAAACTGGTTATGCTCGGAGAGGAGGTAAACTTGCGTTCCGCGCTAAGTTCTCTTTGGGCTTATATCTGGAAAAGGGTGAGAGATAGAGGCCCTAAAGTCAGTACATTAAAGATTAAGAAGACTTCAAGGAATCCACATACCAAAGCTCAGCCTCAGTGCTCCAAGGGCATGCAACCTATGGGTATATGAAGAAAATGTTCTGTAATTCCAGTTGGACCAAAAGACGACGTCGGCGGAAGTCGAAAATTTGGGACGAAAGGAAACTCCTCTTTTCATGAAAGGTCCAGTAGCTCTTGAAATCCTTACCTCAATCCTTCTCTCTGAAATGACCAAAAACTGCTCAGAAGAGGTGGAAAATTGACGCCAAATTGAAAGGTCCGTATCTCTCTTAGTTTTCAGGCGATTTTCAAATTCTTGGTGTCATTGAAAAGGTCTTGGCAAGTTCTGTCAACAAACCGAAGATGGTTATTAGAGATTAAAGACGAAAAAAGTTGCGAGGGTTGAAAGATGTCTGTGTATGCAGCGTGGGTACACCTAGGCAATATCTGCTCTAGAAAGCCTCAAGAAAAGTGGCTAATTGTTCTGAGCGTTATGGCTATGGATAGATGTTGTCAAGAGCTTTCTGACAAGCCCAAGATCTTGAAAATCCATAACGAAATAAAGATCTTCTGCCGTTTGCAAGCATATAAAAGAAAATCGCCTGTCATTCTACTTTTTGCTCTCTAGAACGACAAGTGCATGACATCAGCGTAAAGAGCTCTTCAAGACCTTTCCAACAACACCAAGAACGTTGACATCGGAGTAGTCTGTCAAAAGATATGAGCAAAAAACGAAAAGTAAGTGTTTGCAGGGGGTTAAAGTCAGGGTTAGTGGGGGTTAGGGTTAGGGTTAGTGTTAGGGTAAGGGTTAGGGTTAGTGGGGTTAGTGGGTTAGGGTTAGGGTTAGGGTTAGGGTTAGGGTCAGGGTTAGGGTTAGGGTCAGGGTTAGGGTTAGGGTTAGGGTCAGGGTTAGGGTTTGGGTTAGAGTTAGGGTTAGGGTTAGGGTTAGGGTTAGGGTTAGGGTTAGGGTTAGGGTTAGGGTTAGGGTATAGGTACAAAACGAAGATGAACTATCTAGGTCATGAACTATCTAGGTCAAATGAAAGTGAAAGTGAAAGTCATGGATAGAAGTAATAGTAAAGGAAATAGTGGAATTTTCCGAAGCTCATAACTTTCTTATTTATCGTCGGATTAAGACGAGTTTGGTGTCGTTGGAAAGCTAAGAAAACGGACAACACGACTAAGTCAGAAGCGTAAAACCCAGGTGCCAGGAAAAGGGAGAAAAAGTGGCTTCTTATTTACACCAAAGATTGTGCTTAGAAATGGACAAATTGAGAAATTTTGACCATTTTCAACCTCCCATATCTGGAGAATGGCATGCAATCGACACACCGCACTTATGTCAGTGATACACCCCGATAGGGACTCCTAGAAGCTGCAAAGAGTTAGTAGAAATACTTTCTCCCTCAAAAGATATTATAGACTGAACATGCGGAAAATGTACAAAAGTCTTAGAAAATGTGAGACAGGGGTTGGACGGTTCTTTGTGGTCAGCTCCAGACAAGCTGAACGTTGCTGAGGAGGTCTCAGTGAGTACTTTTCAAGTGCCCAGGAAACTGGTTATGCTCGGAGAGGAGGTAAACTTGCGTTCCGCGCTAAGTTCTCTTTGGGCTGATATCTGGAAAAGGGTGAGAGATAGAGGCCCTAAAGTCGTACATTAAAGATTAAGAAGACTTCAAGGAATCCACATACCAAAGCTCAGCCTCAGTGCTCCAAGGGCATGCAACCTATGGGTATATGAAGAAAATGTTCTGTAATTCCAGTTGGACCAAAAGACGACGTCGGCGGAAGTCGAAAATTTGGGACGAAAGGAAACTCCTCTTTTCATGAAAGGTCCAGTAGCTCTTGAAATCCTTACCTCAATCCTTCTCTCTGAAATGACCAAAAACTGCTCAGAAGAGGTGGAAAATTGACGCCAAATTGAAAGGTCCGTATCTCTCTTAGTTTTCAGGCGATTTTCAAATTCTTGGTGTCATTGAAAAGGTCTTGGCAAGTTCTGTCAACAACCCGAAGATGGTTATTAGAGGTTAAAGAGGAAAAAAGTTGCGAGGGTTGAAAGATGTCTGTGTATGCAGCGTGGGTACACCTAGGCAATATCTGCTCTAGAAAGCCTCAAGAAAAGTGGCTAATTGTTCTGAGCGTTATGGCTATGGATAGATGTTGTCAAGAGCTTTCTGACAAGCCCAAGATCTTGAAAATCCATAACGAAATAAAGATCTTCTGCCGTTTGCAAGCATATAAAAGAAAATCGCCTGTCATTCTACTTTTTGCTCTCTAGAACGACAAGTGCATGACATCAGCGTAAAGAGCTCTTCAAGACCTTTCCAAAAACACCAAGAACGCTGACATCGGAGTAGTCTGTCAAAAGATATGAGCAAAAAACGAAAAGTAAGTGTTTGCAGGGGGTTAAAGTCAGGGTTAGTGGGGGTTAGGGTTAGGGTTAGTGTTAGGGTAAGGGTTAGGGTTAGTGGGGTTAGAGTTAGTGGGGTTAGTGGGTTTAGGGTTAGGGTTAGTGGGGTTAGGGTTAGTGGGGTTAGCGGGGTTAGTGGGGTTAGCGGGGTTAGGGTTAGTGGGGTTAGGGTTAGTGGGTGTTAGGGTTAGGGTTAGTGGGGTTAGGGTTAGTGGGGTTAGCGGGGTTAGCGGGGTTAGGGTTAGTGGGGTTAGGGTTAGTGGGTGTTAGGGTTAGTGGGGTTAGGGTTAGTGGGGTTAGTGGGGTTAGCGGGGTTAGGGTTAGGGTTAGTGGGGTTAGTGGGGTTAGGGTTAATGGGGTTAGGGTTAGGGGTTAGGATTGGGGTTTGGGTTAGGGTAAGGGGTATAGGTACAA